>NC_046292.1:78029973-78262473 GCF_004115265.2 Rhinolophus ferrumequinum | reverse complement strand
CAACAACCGGCCCGCCCTGCCATCCCAGGTCACCAGGAACCTATATCCTTGATTCTCACAGCTTTTCCAAAGCCAATGATAAGGAAACCCCTGTGGTAAGTGGAGGCTCTGAGGTTGCGGCTCTCAAACTTGAACCGCCATCAGAAAAACCTAGAGGTCTTGTTAAGCCATATTGCTGGGTCCCATTTCCAGAATTTCTGATTCAGGATAGGGAATTCGGTATGGGGTGGGGCCAGGGAACTGGCATTTCTAACAAGTTTCCAAGTGATGCTGGTGCTGTTGGCCTACGGACCATACTTGGAGAACCAGTGCTCTAAGGGTAAGTCTTTCTGTCAATTAGATAACCTGCAGAGGCTAAGGATCTTTTGAGTATATCTAATCACTGTAAGATGGCTACATAGGAAAGAATGATACCTGACTATTCCAAAGAGATGAGAGATGACCAAAAAAACCCAAAAAGTCCAACACACTTTATAATCTGGGAAAACTTTTGGTGGTTCTCAGTCTTGGGTCTTAATCTGCTCTCGTCCTACTGGCCTCAGGTCCTACTGGGGTCAGTTTTGCCCTCCGTCTTTCCTTCCATTTTTTTCCTATACTAGAAACTTCTCATCTTACAAACATATCAGTCATTGCTATTCGTGAAAGACCTTCCCCGTACCCTGATGTATTCCCAAATGGCTGTCACCTCTCTCCTGTCCACCAACAAACATGTTAACAGGAGTATAAATTCAATGCCAATATTTCACCAGGTACAACTTAAACTCTTGGCGTTTGACTTCCACCACTTTTTTTTTGTTTGTTTCGTTTCGTTTTTAGTAAACTTCCTTCTCTTTCTTTCAGAATGGCTTCCTGCCTTCTAAATGTAGCGTCCTTTTCCTAATTGACTTCTTTTATAATATTTGCTATAGTAGGTTCTTCAATTTTCTTTTCCTTTTATTTAGTATACTAGCATTTTTGCCTGAACAACATCTTTCAGGAATAACCCCTCTGTCCCCATTCTCTTCGTTATGTGGGCTGGGATGACCTCATGTCTTGGCTCCAAAGATGGCCATGTGACCTAGGTCTGGAGAATCAGAATACATATCCCTCTCACCATCATGACTGGTTTTAGCGACAGACACGTAACCAAAGCCACACCAATCAAAGGGCTCTCTCAGACTGGCTGGAACTAAGGAATGAGTCACCCCCTCTCCTAGGGAGACCAAGGAAGCATGGTCTGCTAAGAGCTTTTTTCCCACCCCATGAGGAAAGCCCACTTAAGAATGAAGCTCTGCAATAGGGAGCAAAGCTGAAAAAAATGTCTGAGTCCTGACGATAGTGAGGCCTCTTGGATCCAGCCATGCCAAAAGTTAGATTTACCTCTGGATTTTTCAGTTACGTTGTAACCGACAAAATTCCAAAGTGGCCCCCCCAAATTGTGCTGTCCCTAAGAGCACGCACACCTTCTCCTATTCAACCAAATGCTAATCTGGGTGCTACTGCTGTGAAGGGATTTTTGCAGATGAAATTAAGGTCCTAAATCCATTAATCTTAAAATAGAAAGACGATCCGTGATGAGCCTGTCCTAATCAGGTGAGCCCTTCAGAGGGATAAATTCTTACAGGAATGAGATTCAAAGCATGAGAGGACATACGCGGGAAGGGTGGCGGGGGGAGGTTAGTGGCGGTGACACCACAGCAATAAACTGGAGATAGACACCAGGAGCTGAACGTGGTGCCTGGCCCACAGCCAGCACTAGAACAGGGGCCTGTCCTACACCCACAAGGAAATAACTCTGCCGACAACCATGGGAGCTTGAAGAAGACCATGTGCCCCAGATGAGAACGCAGTCCAGCTAACATTTTGATTTCAGCCTTACGAAACCCTGAGTGGAGAATCCAGCTGTGCCACGGTGAGACTTCTGCCCTGCAGAAACTGAGTAACACAGGTGTGCCTTTAAGTCACTAAGTTTATGGTCATTTGTTATGCAGCAACAGAAAACTAATACATACAGGATAGAATCGATTCCTTTTTTTTTTTTTTTTTTGCTTAAATCACTTTGAGTTTTGTTCGCCTCTTGTACCAAAATATCCCAGTGCTTCTGGTTTCTCTGAGACGGTGCTATTCTGGTGTTCCTTACATCACACTGCTGCTGGTTTCTTGGCTTTGTCCCTTCCTGTCATTCCTCTTACCCCTAAGGCACGTATTCCCCAAGGTTACATGCACAGCTCTCTCCTCTGTCTGTAATAATTTCCCTTTATTGCACATAGTTCTTTAATCTGTACCCATGGTCCTAGCATCTCCCCCAACAAGCTGCTGGATATATGCAGTAGAAATAATTATGTCCCTTTCAAAATGTCCCATCCTTTTTCCCCCAAACCAGCCCTCCTCTTTTATTTCCCGTTCATGCTAATGGCAGCATTGTTTTCTGCATTCTCCCCCAGTCCATCAGCTGCCAAGGCCCATCAAGCCTGCTCTCTATTCCCACCCTGCCATGCTAGTTTCTACTCTATTCCTCTCACAGCAGCCTGCTAATTGGTCTTCTTGCCTTCAACATTCTCCCTCCAAACCATCTGAGTCATCTTTGCTGGATCAAACTTCCTGGAGTAGATTACATAACTTCTCCATGCCATACTGTGGGATTGGTTCATATAGCTCGCTAAAAATCTAAAATCTGATGTTTCAGACCTTCACAATCTGGCCCTAACGTGCTTTTCCAACTTCGTTTCGTATTTCTCCCCTCATGCATATTGTACCAGCAAACGAAGATTCTCTCTTTATCTCTGAGAGCTCACATTTCTAATCCACAAGTTCAAATTCAAGCCGTACCTAACAAGACTTGTTCAAATCCTTTCTCCATCACTCTTTCTTCATCCTCCTATGTCGCAACTTTCTCAATGAGAAGTATTCTTTTTTTTTAGATGCGAGCTTCTGTAGTTTGTAGTCCTTTTCCTTAGGATACTAATCATTTTGTTCCTTACTCTAAAATAGGCATCATTTCCCCAGGCAGACTGTAGGAAACTCTGTGAAGACAGGATTTTTGTGCCTGTCTTCTTTTTGGAAGCCTCAGAGTGCCTTTGTTAACTAAGGGTAACCCCCTGGTAAATACTGGTTGATTGACTGAGAATGTGGTATTTTACTTTCACTCTGACATGTCCTCAAGTCTCTTTACTCTGTGGTTATCAGATAGGAGAGTCCCTCTCTGGTGACTTGGAGAAAAATCATTACATAAGCTAATAGGGAAACAGCTCAGTCAATCAATGAAATATTCTGCCAGAGCCTCTTTTTTCCAACCCAGGACTAAAGCTGACTCTGTATTTTCTTTCTGAGGAAGAAGCAGAAGCAGCCAGGGCTGCTGGCAGTTGCAGAGTTCAGAAATGCATCCTCTGGAAGAGCTGCTCAGCCCAGCAGGGAGCCTCTCTCTCCGCCCTGCTTCCAAAGGAGAAGGAATGTCAGTCATGGGGGCCAAATTCCCCCTTCCCAGGAAAGTCAAGGGCAATGCAGACCATTCCTGAGTACAGGTACCCAGTAGGAATTCAGCCACTGGAGGGAGACGAAGCCCAAACCTAAGGTAGTCTGAAAAATATGGTTATTCATCATATCATACAATCCCTCTCCAATCAACATTTGATGATATCTGTGATTTAAACATTGTAAAATCTTTTTCCAGACTGGCAATCCTTGGGTATTAAGCATCTACTTGGAACATTTTCTACTGATATTGATGGGTTTGTGCTTAGGTTAAAAAAAAACCCTAAAATTAGCATCTACCTAAAGAACACATAATCAGAGAGGAAAAATATGCTGAAAAAAAATCCTGTGATCAAACTTTTTAAAAACTATAATTCATGATCCACACCACTGTTTCCTATTATTAGCACAGCTTATCACATAAAGGTAAGGCTTTATCCACACAGCTATGGACTCAGCAGGTGTCTATACTGCTATGTAGATTAGATCTCCTCACTCGTATAAAACCAAGTTTGTTAAGAAATGTAACTATGCATCCAGAGAAAAGTATGTCTGCATATCAAGGATAAGATGAAACTACACATGAGAAACACTTAATCTGCATTGAATAGCCATAGAAGGACGTTCCTGGGAAATTATTTTTAAAGACCAAGGTGGCATGTGGTCCTTATTGACAATTTTTTCCTAGCCTGATTTGTTTCCTATTCTGCTCCCAAAGGCCCAGAAGACAGGAATGTGGATCAAGAAGGCTGAGACACTGGCCACACACGCCCTGGGTTACAAGGCACTCTCAGGCAGCCATGAGTCATCACAAGCCTCCCTGGAGGAGAGTTTTATTCCAGAAGGGCTGTGATTGGTTTGGGTGTTAAAGAAGCGTCAGTTAAAAATGGGGAAGGCGGGGACAGAGCCTGTGTTTCATGTGTTGATCACTATAAAGCTTTTATAAATCACGAGCTGTTGTGGTCCTTGAGTAGCCGTCAGGAGGAGTCCCTTGACTTGAAATTTCTTTTTGTTTCTGCTCCATTTCATCTCCTTTTTATAACAAAATTAGCAAAAATCCTAAGAAAGAAATTTACATATTTTCCACTCATTCTCTTTTTGCCATCATATTGGGAATTAGACGATAGTATCCCCAGCTATTTGATTTGGCCTGACTTGACAAAATTCTAATCGGTGAGACAAAGTAAAAGACCAGATAGAATCCACATACACCCCAGACCATCCTTTTAGACAATTACAAGTAACCGAGTTCAACAAAGGTATTCAAAGCAGAACTTTGGAGGCATCCAATCAAAGCCACACTTTCCTTCCACTTAATGAAATATTACTATGTAAAAGCATAGCTACAACCAGGACCTCCAATTAGGCTTTAAAAATTTATAGCATCTCTACATGATTAAAGGTTATTCAAAGATTTTTAAGGAACAGAATATTTTCCAAAATTCAAAATCAGCAACAATACTAACTACCCAACTTTTGCATTGTGTTCGGACCAGCAGGATTTTCTATAATTATACTGAATCAACCTCGTTTGTCTTCTTTTTGTCTCTTTTATTCAATTAAAAGCCAAAAAATATAATGACTCTATATTTTAACCTCTTTTTTCATACCATTTCAGGTAGCTGTCTCCTTGTTTAAATATCACAACTTTCTGATGCAATCAGAAAAAAAAAATATTGCCAGACAAAGGCACTATTGAAAACTTCTCTCCTTTTGGAGGAGGCTTAATAAAACTATTCTAGCTTAAAACTGAGATTTCAATGGTCTCAGCTGTGAACAACAAGTAACAGAAATACCACTTGGCTTTAAATCCAGGGATTACCTGTTGAAACACCAAAGGTTGGGAGACTTTGATGTGGGTTACTTGGTGCCGGGGAAGTACCAAGAAATACAATTATTCTTTTTCTATGAATGTGGAGTGGAAGATTTGATACCGTATTTGGAGCAAAGAGCCACTGTGTGGAGGGTGGGGCAGCGCAGGGGGAGGGGTGCTGAGGGAAAGCACATGCGCACAGCCTGCTTGAGCAACTCACAAGTACCTAGCATACAAAGAAGCATCGCTCCAATTGCTATAACGTTGTAAACTCAAATAAAGGGAAATATCAACTGGTATTTTCTGAGCAAAGGACCCCAGCAAGATACAGCCACAGTTTGCCTTCTGAGTCCTGAAACTAGATTAAAATACCTGATGATCATGTTTCATTAAAAACCCCAAGGAAATTCTTTACATAAAGAGCATGCTATAAGTTTCCTGTATCTCTTTAAAAATGAATATTTAATACTTTTAGAATTAGCAACATCTATTTATCACACGGCTCTAGAATACACATTCTCAGGGTAAGGCAACCTCCATTTCTATTAAAAGAACTAATAAGAGGGTTTCTTCTCCCCTTCATCTTCCAGGTTTAGGGGTTTATACTAATATCATGGCTCAGGGGATTCTCACACTTACAACTCCTAAAATATCAAAAAAAAAAAAAAAAAAAAAAAGAAAATTTCTAGCTCCTTAATTGTTTTGTCGAATAAGCTCTCAAAAGTTCATTTTTGTTACCTTTTTCAGGCAAAATAAGAGGCCTTTTACAAAAATTCTATTGCTAAAACAATGGAATTCTCCTGGGAATGACTTCGTTATGGAAATGAAGTGACAGCTTCTTTTATCTAGCCAGGCAGAAAGTCTGCATTTATAAAAGGCATTCAGAACACTCAAGTGCTATGTGTGGGAGGACATAAAATGCTATTTTTAATTCCAATTGCAGCATTCCTCCTATACAGGTCTTTCAGTATAATCATAATCATAATAACAGATCTAAAAAGAAAAAAATCCCATTTCTGCTGACCCCAGCAGGAAAAAAAAAAAAAAGAGGAAAAGAAGAGAATGATGACTACAGTTTCCTTCTACTTTTGGACCACTCCGTAGGCTCAGAGATCAATCTCCAAAGCTATCAGAGCTGACTATCTATTATCCAGAATTAAAAGCACTTAAGCCCTGTGAGTAACAGCATTACATCTTCTCACAGAAATTTACAGTTTTGTACATGTGACTTTCACTCTACTGAGTTTACAGGAATCACCTGTGCCTGCCTGGAAATGCTATGGCGTTCTACCTGTTCCCCAAAGTGAACGTTCCTTGGTGGTGCTGTGATGGATGTGGCAGGGCCACACTGGAAACCAGTTTCTAATTTCAAACACTGGAAGGCCCCTCTAGTGAGCAAGAGGCATCTGAACTTCTGTTTGGGCAAATGCAGAGCTTTGCAAGTCAGGTCTGGAATCTGTAGGTGGAGGCTTTTCATGTCTGCCATGTTTCCCTTGGTTCTTTTGGGGACAAAAGCCTGAGGAGGAGTGAGGAATGGAAGTGCTGGTGAGGAAGAGAAGACTGGAGTAGGTGGCTCTGCAGAAGTACTCGTAAGCTACTGGAGGGAAAAAAGTATAGTATGAGAGTGGAATTACTACAAAGGATAACTGATGGACTGAGACCCTCTAGCAATGGCTAAGTGATTGGTTTAAGACCATATGCTGAGGATTAGAGAAGAGATGGGTCAGAGATTTGTTTTAATTGAAGTAAAATTCACAAGACATAAAATTCACCATTTTAATGATTTTAAAAATACACAATCAATGGTTCTTAGTACATTCATAATGTGCAACTATCAGCACTGTCTCATTGTGGAAGATTTTCATCATCCCCAAAAGAAACCCCATGGGCACTCTTCATTCTCGCCTCTCAGCCTTGCCAATCACTAATCTGAGTTCTGTCTCTACGGATTTACCTATTCTGGACGTTGCATATAAATAGCATCACACAGTATGTGGCTTTTTGTGACCGGCTTCTTTCACGTAGCATGATGTTTCCAGGATTCATTCATGATGTAGCACGGATCAGTACTTCATTCCTTTTTTGGCTGAATAATACTCCACTGTACGTACACATCACATTATGTTTATGCATTCATTGGTTGATGGCCATTTGGGTTGTTTCCACTTTTTGACTACCACAAAGAATGCTGCTATGGACATTCTTACACAAGTCTTTGTTTGAATGCCTGCTGGTCAATTCTCTTGGGTATACATACCTAGGAGTGGAATTGCTGGGTCATACAATAATTCTAGGTGTAACTTTCTGAGGAACTGCCGAACTGTTTTCCATAGTGGCTCTACTATTTTACAGCAGTTTATGAAGGTTCCAATTTCTCCACATCCTTGCCAACACTTGTTATTTTCCTTTTTATTATTATTATTATTGGCCATCCTAATAGGTATGAAGTGGTATCTCATTTTAGTTTTGATTTGTATTTCGCTACCTCTGAGGGATGTTGAGTATCTTTTCAATGTGCTTATTGGACATTTGTATATCTACTTTGGAGAAATGTCTGTTCACATCCTTTGTCCATTTTAAAACTGGGTTGTTTGCCCTTTTGTTGTGCAGTTCTAAAAGTTCTGTATATATTCTGGAAACTAGACTCTTACCAGATACATGATTTGCAAATATTTTCTTCTATTCTGTGAGTTGTCTTTTGATTTTCTTGATAGTACCTTTGATTTACAAAAGGTTTTGATTTTGATGAAGTCTAATTTATTTATTTTTTTCTGTTGTTGTTGCTTGTGCTTTTAGTGTCATATCTGAGAATCCACTGCCAAATCCAAGGTCATAAAAATCTATGTTTTAGAATTCTTCTACTCCTACGTTTTAGAATTCTTCTAAGAGTTTTCTAGTTTAGCTCTTACATTTAGGTTGTCGATCCATTTTAGTTATTTTTTTGTATATGGTGTGAAGGGTCCAACTTCATTCTTTTGCATGTATCTCATGTGTCTTTTTCTAGCTGTCCCAGAACTATTTGTTGAAGAGGTCAGAGAGATTTTGAATATGTAGTTATGTTAGTCTGGTCTCTTAGAAAACCTGTTTCTTTGAAAAAAAAAAATATATATATACATCTTTTTGCAAATTAACTTTAATTAACTGAATTATGAGTACAGTAAATACAAGAGAATGAATTTTTATTCCTCAGTCCACATTTTGAAGATGTAGCAAGTTTTCAAGAATCATGACCAATTAGGGTTATAATCCTGAGCTTTCAGGGAAGTCAGGTAGCTTAGAGGTAGTGCTTTTGCAAGGACTAATTTCCAAACACAAGTAGCTTGAAATTGTTGGGTTTTCTATTATATTAGTTCCATTTGTTTCCTTGTCTGTTGCCCTCTAGTGAACTACTCCGGTCCTCAGACATCTAGAGACCTCGGTTCTCTTTTCCACCCCAATGCCCACCTATTGATACAGGTCCTTTCAAGAAACTTAATCTAATTCCTACTAAACAGACATAACATACTTTTAGCATGATGCCTAAGTCCCTGTTTTGTTTAAGCAAAAAGAATAAAGTGTAGGTTGTAGAATGCCAGGTATTATCCATTCAGCCATTGCAAGAACTGGAGACTCAAATCCCCTTAAAGCAGCAGTTCTCAGACTTGGCTACACATTGTGATCACCTGGGGAGCTTTCAAACATACTGCAGCCTGGGTGCTACCTACACAGACCTTCGTTTATTGGTCTGCGGTGCAGTCGAGGCAATGGGATGCTAGCGTGCAGCCACAGTGGAAAGCCAGGGCCCTTAGGTCAGTCATCAGAAGCTGGCTGCTACTTCCTCCTCCCACCCTGCAAGCAGCTCTTCTTGCCACCTCGCACCACCTGCAGGCAGTGAGGGATGTACATTCAACTGCTCTTTAAAAGTATTATAATTTCCGATTAAATGAACAAAAACCGAATTTCCTGCATTAGTTCTTATTTAATCTTCCCAACTACCCTGCGAAAGAAGGTTTATTATTCCCATATGACCGTGAGGAAACAAACTCTGAGCAACTCAACAACAGCCTGAGATCACAAAACTTGGAAGTGGCAGAGAATGCGTTTGAATACAATTCTTCCAACCCAAAGTCTGTGTCATCTATGCTGTTTCTCTCATTAATTTCAAAAGGGCCAACCATTTTAAGGGTGGTCGTATAGTTTGGTACTCATGAAGGGAACAGCAACTTCACATCTTCCATCCAGCACCCATCTTATGGGATGGGCTGGTGGGTATATATTCACTACAGAGAATGGTGGGCACGTTCCTGCAATTATTATTCTTTCTCTCTAGTGTGTGTGTGTGTGTGTGTGTGTGTGTGTGTGTGTGTGTGTGTGAGCGTATGTCCATACAAGGGCAGTGGACCTCACGGGTACATCTGAATTCGGGAAGATATGACGTGACTCCAAAAAGGTAGCTTGGTAGAGTTTTCAGAAATGGTGGGGGGCAGTGAATTCATTCCCGTGTGTGGTAAGACTGGTAATTGGCCATGAAATGCCTTTATTGTGGTACAAAAATAACAAACACTGAGAAAAGTAACACTTCATTGATGAATTTAATCTAATGCCTATACGAGTATGTGATTACAAAGCTCACTCTGTTGAAAACAGCAAGACCAAAGGCCATCAGGCAAAAATCGCTAATACTTCAATATTCAGGTTCTCGTAGTGGAAAAGGCACAACTTCCCCATAATATCAATTTGCCTGCCAAAGCATGAGGCATATGAACAAGCCTTTACACAATAATGTAATAAAGTTTGAATTGGTGAAACATATTGGTAATGGTGGCAGAATCTGGGAAGTTAGTTTCAAATCAGTTTTTTTGTCTTCTTTCTAACTGGTATACTCAAACAGACGTGTAAGTCTGTGCATGCACGTGTATACACACACACACACACACACACACACACACGAGGCTTGAAGGAAAACTACATTTCAGTCCTGATATTTTTCATAGACCTACATTATTCATTCATAAGAGAAGAGGCAATGGATTGTCGCTATTATTCTATTACATAAGGAAACGGAAATTTTCTGTGCAGCAGATTGGGGAGCTGGAAAAGAATAAAGATTTGCTGGAGGTTTTCTTAGGCCAGTGTCAGAAGTCGGTTAGAGGAGAAAAGTTTTCACATGTGGGAGTTCTACCTGGTTGTCTGCTAATTGTAGTGAATCTGTCAAGTTTCTTTCCAGTATATCAAGACTTTACTCTTCAAAATCATTCTCAGTGTGCTCTGAATTGCTATACTTTTAAGCTAACTACTTCTCAAAGCGTTGTTTAAAAGCTGACATCTTCAACCACATTTCAGGCTTAGAATATATCTAAATTTGCAAAGTCTCATTGGTTCTTATGAGAGTGCTACTAAAAAAAAAAAAAAAAAAAAAAACACTTGACAGCCAATGTCTTGAAAATGATTTGTGCAAAAATTGTGTTCAAATTATTTTACATCAAGACATTTAAGAAAAAATGTGGTCTTCTTTATAATATGCCAAAAATGATATCCTTTATCTTCAACTGAACATGTACATATGTTGTCTAAGCTGTTGCATTTAAACAAATTGAAAAACAGTAGGATTCTGGCTATAGTCCATAAGAAACAAAATTTGCCTAGAATATCATTTTAAGCATTAAAAAACAATACAATTAGCTGTTATTTTCCACAAAGTTCAATCCTACATACAGAATCAGAGTTGTCAAGCAAGCCCAAGGCATCAAATTATAAAAGCTAACGTCTCAAAAACAGACCAGAAGCTCAGAAAAAAAAAAAAAAATCATTGCAGTCAAATTTTACACAAAGAAAAAGAGAGTAAGGGGAAAAATTTATATTTCTACAAATTCCCTTCGAGTTACTGGGCAAGATGCGATTTAAAACTGACCCTTATGGCAGCAGTACACAAATCATATCCCTAAAATAATTCCTATTGAACATTACATTGAATATGTACCATGTGCAAAGTGCTGCTAGGTAAAATACAGGGTTCAGAAACAGGTAAAACATTTTGATCACTTTAAATGCAGAATACTGGTTTTTAAAATACAAAACTGTCACCAATTCTATTAATTTGTGGCGAGTCCTCATCACCAATAGCAGTGATTTTGAAATGTTTTTTTTTTTTTTTAAAGCGAGACCCTGCCTTCAAACAAAACCTCACACAGAAACCTAATATACAACACAAACAAAATCAAGGCTGTTCGTGTTGATGTACTGGTTCCTCTTCCTTTCCACCCATCCCCACCAAAGGCTTCTGAAGGCAGGCCCATGGAGGTATGGAGTAGGGGGAACCTCTAAGGAATCCTTAGGTCCCTAGAGAACGTGGTCCAAGCTCCATGGGTCTGAGGAGTTTGCACTCCTTACCATGGTGTTTGGGACCTGCTAGGCTTTGCTCCTCTATTTCACAGGCTTAGGAGCACACCACCCCACGGGCCTTACTCATTCACCAGTAGCGGAGTTCTGACTCTGCACTGCACGCGCTATGCACCGTGCTGTTTGTTCCCCTTGCTTTGTCCATGCCGTCCTTCAGCAAGGGATCTCTTCATGCTCCTCTCCTACCTGACGAGTGCAAGACACCCCACTACTGCACAGCTGGATACCGTCTTAACTCCATGTATGTGTTCATTTTTGCCCCACTATACTGGGTGGTTATTACTATTCACTTAAACGAACTTGTGAGTAACTCAAGGATACACGGTATATTGTATTGATAGTTTACTCCAGCTTTTAGCACGGGTCTTGGCACATAATAGGGACTTAATAAATGTGTGTTGAGTGAATGAACGAAGATGGATAAATGGATGGATGGATGGATGGATGGATGACACAGCTGACACATTTTCATCAAACCAGTGGAATTTATATAATAAATATATATATATATATTCACATACATACTTTTAAAAAATTATGGTAAAACACCTATACCATAAACTTTACCATCTTGACCTTTTTTAAGTGTATAGTTCACTGGCATTAAGTGCCTTTCACTGTTGTGCAACCATTACCACCAATCATTTCCAGAACTCTCTTGATTTTGCAAAACCGACATTCTTGTATGTATATACATTAGAAAAATTCTTAGCAATGTAGTTTAATAATCTAGAGTGTGGAATACCCAGCTTCTTCACTTCCCTTTTGCCCCCACCTGCTGTGTATCTCATGCCTTTTCATCCACACCCAGGACGTTCCTTAGTGAGAAATGTGGTAACTGTGGTCGAGACATGTGGTCAATGAAACTCTGAGCTACTTAGCTTAGCTACTAGCTAGCAGTTTAGGTTGCTTGAAATGACTTTTTTGGATTGTTTTTCTAAGCCCTCATTGATTTCTATTAACATTGATTGTTAGGAGTCAGTTTCATCCCAAGACTGTTTTGGGCTTTGCTGGAAGCACCCCTTTAAGGAGCAGGCACGTAGGTGTAAAAGTGCCTACATTATGACACACATAACTTATATGTGATAGCCACGGGATTGTCTTTTCCATGTTTTAACATTTCTGAACTTAGGACTTGTTTTATACATGATGAGTGTATAAAAAGGTGGTAGCTTTTCCTTTCTCCCCCAGGAAACGAATCATTAAATCTATGGTGCATCTTAAAATCAATCAGTGGATCAGAGAAATTAGAGAAAGCTGATGCATATTGCATATTTGTACAGAAAGATTTTTAAAAAATGTTTGCATATCATGGTCACGTTTTTCATCTTACACTTAGAGGAATATAAAGCGAAGGGAAAGGATGTGGAAGGAGGCTGGCAGTACATAGCAGGCAACCCGATGCCAGGCCAAGATCCAATGCTAACTGCTACCCTGAGCAAGTCTTTCCCCTGCTCTGGCCTCAGATTCCCCATGTGTAAATTACACCGGGTAAATGACCTCCTTGCTGCACCAACATTCAATAGCTCTCTGACCCTGCCCAAGAGTCCTCATGGGAAAAGGAGCACCAGCTAGTGTCGTTTGCATGGTCAGGGACTAGACAGTAGAAGCGCCCACTGCGTCCTGTGTTCAGCTCTCCTATCGTAGCTCTAGTTCTGTTTTCCAAATTGGATCATTGTTACTGCTTCCTACCTCAGAGCTAGCTACACACTCCCTCTGGGGAACCTAGACCACTCAGCAAGGGGCCAAAACCCAGACAGACACAATCCAAAGTTCTCGCTCTCAGTTGTCCTCAGCCTGAGTACCTAGAGACACACAGGTAGACAATTGGGCCTTGCCTAAAAGAAGGCACCACATTGGTTGCCCAGGTGGCAACCTTCCGGACGAATCAGTATGCCTATCATGTGTCCAGTGTAACCAGCCAGTCGTTATTTTATTAGAAATAAGTAAACAGCATGAAAAAGGTCCCTATTAGGTGTGTCTAGGGTGCTGGTTTCAGTACTATTTTGAGTGTTCTATCATCAGGTCAGGCTGGATATCCCAAACCTTTAAAAGTTAATAAGGGAAAGAATGCATGTAGGCTTCATATGAGAGGATACATGTATTGGCAGCTACTAAAATAGAAAGTTAAACACAGCCACGAGATCTTGAAATTTCCCTTCCAAAAAAAAAAAAAGGGGGGGGGGCGGGGGGTTAATATGAACACAAGCCAGATTTGCTGAAAAAGCAGTCTTTGTTCCTTAACAAAACTGCAGTTGACTCTTTACAGAGTACTTAAGTTTCCTGAAATACTGTAACATAACTGACCCGTGTACATTATCACAAGGTCCCTATTCCAAAAGCATGCTCAGGAAGAACAGACAGCATAAAGAAAGCACACTAGGGTCTCAGTGATAAGTTAAGATGATTGAGAATACACGCTGTCATGCCCCTGTCTTTTAAACACTTAAGTCATTTTGGTGCTGCTTCACTTGCCAGACTAAATGAGTTATAAAAATCCCCACTTTCTCATAAACGCCTCCCACTCCCAGGAATGGTGAATGATGTTACAATGAACAGCCCACTGTCCTGTTTCCTCCGTAAGACATAATCCTCTTTTTCTGATTCTCGTTTTTGACTTCATCTGCGGGACAGTGGCCACTCCCAGGCTGGGAGTACCATGGTTTTGGCAGGGAGCTGACTGCTAATCTTGGCTTCAGGGTTTACTATAAGCTGAGTTATTTACACAGGAATGGAAGAACATCGGAAGCCCTGGAAAAATAAGAAATATTTCTAGGGTAACACAGAGGTTTGGCCTTTTAACTGGTGATTTGTTTTCATTCATTCACGTGTTGTGATTTACCATTTGGGCAACACAGAGCAGGCGTATCATTTCAAGTTCATCGTTTTATTAAGCACCGAATCAGGTGAAGGAACTGTTTTAAGGACGATGATCACTAGGAGTTCTAAAAATTTTTCTCTACTATGACTTTATTTAATACTTTTACATGGACAAAGCTGATGCCCCCCTTCTGTCCCTCTTTTATCCTTTCCAGAAAATAAGACATTCTTGTGTAGGTCAGACCACCAAGCAGTAAGTGGTTCAGAAAACGAGGATTTTAGCTTTAATCAACTTCTCACTCCATATTTACTGGTAGCCAAAACATTTAAATTCTCTGGAAAACATTGAATCCATTTATATGCTGAGTTCAAAAACATGAATGCCTTGTTCAGAAGTGTTAGGAGGAATGATGAATGAATGCTGGTAAATCACTTTCCGATTCCCAGGTCAAAAATGTGAAATACACATTATCATTATTGTTTTCATTGGAGTCTCAATGATGAACTATTGTCTAGTGGGGCCTAATTAGGATGCAAAAGCTCATAACTTTGAGGCAAGAGGAAACAAATGTGTAGTACTTACTTTCACCAAATTCTCTTCTCTGCTAAGAGAGTAAAGGAAATGCCCATAATTACTGATAACATCATTTAACACCATGTCCTAGGTTGATACAGGTAAAAATAAACCAAAGGATGCATACATGGATGACTGGATGGATGGATGTCTAGAGAAATGGCAGCTTGCAACCAAATACATATACGCCTCCATGTTATATATTAAGGCTGCTTCTTTAGAACCCAGTCTTCTTTAACCCATTTACCTCTGCAGAAACCGATCATCATGCTTTGAGTCTTAGAATACAATGGATTTAATTACTGAATCAAATCTTTGGGGTTTTGGATTAGGAATTTTCAGGATGGATTTGTCCAATTTTTGAGGTAACGAAAATCTTTTTGGTTTAATGTCTGTTGTTATTCTTTTTATTGCCAAACTGATCAAATAAAGATTTTTCTATTATATTTACATAGAAATTCTCTGAACTCTAGAAGGTGCTGGAAATTAATGAATTTCATTAGTGAACTACATGGAATGGAATGGAATGGATGAATGGGTAAGAGACATCACTGAATGAGAGTTTTGCAAGGTCAAAAGGAAACTTGAAAGGTTGCCCAGGGAAGCCTGAACTTCACACATGCACGACAAGTATTTTTCTTAACAAACATTTATGAAAAATGGACTCAATCACTATTTTGGTGTTTAAGGACTTTGACTGTATGGAATCTCTTCCTTACACTTAAATCTCTAAAGCCAAGTTTATAATTTATCATATATGTCTGATACTAGGTATGCTTTTTCCCAAATGCACCTGTCAGAAAAGACTAGGTTCCCTTAATTTCTGAGACCTTATGAGGGGCTTATCACATTACTATGTTGCACTGTTTGTATTTTATACAACAAAGTACTCTTTGTAGAAAACATAGTCTCTTGGCACTACCTTGAACAATGCTAGTTTTGCATGCTTATAAAAGTCATCCAACAGAAATTTTTTTTTCCTTTTTAAGGAAGAAAACAAATTTCACTAGTAATTATCCTTGGGAGTATCACTTTACAGTTGCACACACTGGATGTCATTATAAATAAAATAAGCATTTTAAAGATTAATTTCCAAAGCAACACAGTTAAGTTGTACAGTTCATGAATACATATTCAAAGGAAGAATGGAGGAAAAAAATCTCAATATTATTTTGTACCCATATTATTATAGTAATGGTGCTCAATATATCACTTTCACATGGACTATGGGCTTGGCTATGTGATTGTCTGGGCCAGTAAGGTATTAAAATATAATCAACAGATATAGGAATCCCGTGGCTTGGGATAAAATGTCTGCTGATAGCGTCACACCAGATTCAAAACATACTGTATTTCAAATGGCTTAAATGTAAATCAAGATGATATCCTTTGGAAAATTACATTAGATGACTCACAAAGTGGTTCAAAAGATGATGAAGACTGTGTTATTACAGATGAAGGTTGTAAATAAATTATTTCACGTAATATGAAAACAAAAAATGAATATTTCTAAATTTATCTTTATGTGATTTCAAACATGTTTGTGAAACTAAACAAATAGCTTAAGTACAAATTTGGTTGTTTTATCTAAATCTCTAAGCCCTTAAATGTTCAGTCAAGTTGATCAAAAAACTCAAACCAAAACAAACAAACAAACATTCTTTGAAAGGATGGAAGATGACTTAAATTTGAACTTGTATGGTATATTTCAGGCCCACACCTCTTCTTGATCTGTAGACCTAAAGACTCAACAGCCTGCCTTGAAATAGCCACTAAAAAGAATGCCTCATTACCTCACATCCCTGAAGGTAGACACTATCAAACAAATAGAAAATAATAAGTGTTGACAAGGATGAGGAGAAATTTGAACCTTGTGCACTATTGGTGGGTATGTAAAATGGTGCAGCCACTATGGAAAACAGTATGATGGTTCCTCAAAAAATTAAAAAGGGAATCACCGTATGACCCAGCAATTCCACTTCTGAGTATGTACTCAAAAGAACTGAATCCTGAAGAGATATTTGTGCACCCATGTTCATAGCATTATCTCCAATAGCCAAAAGGTAGAAGCAACCCAAGTGTCCATCAATAGATACATGGGTAAATAAAATTTGGTATATACACTGAATGGAATATTATTTAGCCATAAGAAGAAAGAAAATTCGGACACACGCTACAACATGGATGAACCTTGAGGACCTTACACTAAGTGAAATAAGTCGGTCACCAAAGGACAGATACTTTGATGAGGTATCTAGAGTAGTCAAATCCATAGAGACAGAAAATACGACAGCGGTTGCCGAGGCTGGGGGAAGGAGAATGGGGAGTTATTGTCTAACGAGTGTGGAGATTCAGTTTTGCAAGATGAAAAGAGTTCTGGAGCTTGGATGCACAACGTGAATGAGCTTAATACTACAGAAATATATATATAAAAATACACCTTCAACTCCACATTTTCAAAACTCTGTTCTGTGCCTGTGCTCCCCATCTCTGTGAATGATACATTCATTTCCTCAATTGCTCAAGCCAGAAACATGGGAATTATCCTGGTAATCACTTCCTTATTCTTCACCCACATGAAAAATCTCTATGCTCTGTGTGGCTAATGTGGAGAATACACTGTATCTTGAACCCATCCACTTCTCTCTGATGTTACTGCCACCATTTAAGTCCAAACCAGTATCTGGTCAACTACAGGTTTTCTACCCAACTTCTCTGCTTTTCTTGTCATCCTCCCAACCACCCTGCATGTTTAGGCCCTTATGTGACTTTCAAAGCACTTAGAATCAAATGGAATCTCCTTGTCAAATGCAAAGCTCTTCACTATCTGTGGCTTGCCAAGGCTAACTTCATCTCTTTCTAACTCTTCTCCTAACTCACCCTAGCCTCCAGCCACACTGGTTCAAGTTCTTTGAAAGTGCCAAGTACTTCTCACCCCAAGCCTTTTGCATATGCCCCCCTCTTTGTCTCACTCTAACCCCTATACTGTGTGCCTTCTCATACTCAGTGTAACGTCACCTTCTAAGAGAGCCTTTCTCTAGCCACCCAGTCGAAAGCAGCTTCATCCCTCCTACCTGTTATTCTCTCATGTGTCCTGTTCTCTTTCCTTCATTTCTAATTATATACGTTTACTTGTTTATTGTCTGTTTCTTCCAGTAGACTATAAGTTCCGGGGGGGACAAGAGTCTCAGTATGGGGCACAAATAAATTAAAAAATCATATCAGATAGTAAAAGGTATTATGAAAATAGTAAAGCAGGGTAAGAAGACTGGAGTGCTATTTAGATAGGAGAGACAAGGAAAGCCTCTTGGAAGTGACATTGGAGGGTACGTCCAGGTCATTTTACAGTTCAAACATATTCAATAGCTCAGTTGACTTTCCTATTTATAGTTATTGTGCAATCATGTTTTGAACCATCCCTGATGTCCTCCTGGAAACCTTCTCATCCTTCTCTCTCCACATCTTATCTATTCACTATTCTCCCTGAGCTAATACTAATCATGTTACCTATCCTATAACTTCTTGTCTGGAAAATGACATCACCCTCCACTTCTTGTTTCAAAATCTCTTATTGCTGATTCCTCTTTGCTTTCTGAACTAAGCCCAGAGCTGATTAAATGTGACTTCAACTTACCTTTCCAACTGTATCTCCCACTTTGCCCCTCACAGGCAAATCGGCAGCTTCTTGTTCCCAGCATATACTTTGTTTTCCAGAATCTGTGTTTTTTGGCTCATTTGCCTTTACCAGACTTACCCATCCCCATTGTACATGAACCCAAACCTCAAATCCAATTTCAAAAGAACCTTCTCCATGAAAATTTTCCAGATCTTTCAAATCAGAAGTCATTACTTTTTTCTTTAACTCCCGCAAGCATGTTTTTACTTGTATTATACAATTTTATTACATTCTATCTTATGCCATGTTTACTTGTATTCTTTTTCCAGTCCCTTTTCAGAGCATACGATTCTTGAGGACACAGACTATCTGCATTACCTATCACCTTGTTACTCAAGTATTAGTTTGTTAATCAAAGTGTGGCTCTTGGACCAGTAGCTCTAGCACCACCTGAGAGCTTTGGAGAAATGCAGAATCCTGGGCCCTACACATCAGACCTAGGGAGTCAGAATCTGAATTGTAACAAGATCCCTAGGTGATTCTTAGGTACTTGATCAAGCTGACAGTAGCCTCTCATTTAATACTTGACTGGTTGGACTGAGTAGGAAAGCAAAGTATCAAAAACAAAACATAATTTACACAATTCCTTCAAAGATAATTGAGAGTGAATACGCTTCACTCTATAAAATGATATTAAAGCTATATAGACAGCAGAAGGTTAACTACATCAACCTTCTGAGTGAGGAAAACAAATTTTGCCTTGGCCTACTAAAAATAGCTGAGAAGATTCTGTAGTTTTATGAAACCTCTCTATTTATGAGTGGGAAGCCAGCAGAAGACATGCCTACTATTGCCAATAACACAATTCTCCTCCTTTAATGAGTGGATTGGCTGTGAAAATATTCACATCAAAGTTTTAAAGAGTCTTCTGTCATATCCAGTAGACTTATAATACACATGTGCTACAGATGCACAATTTATCCAAAGTTGATGCAGCCATCGCACTTTATCTGTTCTGGAACAAATCTTTTCATGTTTTCCCTATGTGACAGATAAATCATAGTAAGGAAATACAGACTTGATCTGATACATACTCAGCTGCTGTGAAGTAGGTGCTTCTTTTAGTTAGGGATGGGAAGTGGAAATCATCCAGAAAGGGCTTCTTTAAGGGCACCACGCTGGCCACTAGAGGGCATTAACATATGAATAAAATTATCCAGACTTCCGTAATTCAAACAAAAGGTATCTTGTAGTTGAATCAAAAGGGAAACTGCTTCAATCTTCCACTCCACTGAATAAACAGACAGGGAGCTAAAACTTCAGTGGCAAGGAATTATACCTCCCCTCCTTTGTCTTTTAACACAATATGTACTTAAGTGAATAAGCTTGAGCCCCAGCATAGTGCAGGACTCGGAGTGACGTAGGACATTGCCTTCAGGTTCCTCGATTTCCATTATTCAGATGTTTACAACCTTCCACTATTTTCTTCTCCCTCAGGACCATCCCAGCAACAAAGAAAGCCTGAAACTTCTCCCTTCTTGTCCACACTGCTTACTAATGTTTTCAGAAGTTCAAATGGATAATATATCCGCTGCCAAAGTGTCCTTCAGGGAGCAGAAGGAGAAGTGAGGTCGGGAGGACTAGAGAAAACCGTATTCACTCCAAGGAGAATCAGTGGGGAGTGAGAATGGTCAATCTCAGGCCACCTCACTGCCTTAGTGGATGTCACATCACCAGTGAAGCCTCCCAGGTGGCTCGGCTTCCTTCAGCACCTAAGTTTAGAAGGGCGAGGTTGCTTTTTCTCCTATGGGGTCCCTCTAATCTTTTGCGCAGACTCCTGGGTTTAATCAGCAGGCAGGCCCTCCTGAGGCAGCCAGGTGTTAGCTGGCAGCAGAACACGGGAGGGCCTCCCCTTCCTCTCGGCCTCACAGCCAAGGGGATGTTATTACCCTGAAAACCAGCTCCTCAGAAGTTCTGTTGCCATGACTGATACGAAAGATTTTACCACAGAGTTTTCATACACAGTTCTCCTTCCTCAGAAAGCACCATTTGTTTGAGTATCTGTAAATAACTCCTGCAGAAGACACACTCTGCTCTGATGTTTCGGAGCTATGGAATTTATTATGATCATAGAACCAGGAAATAGCTGAATGTGAAAACAGGAACATCTCAAATCACCTCTCGACTCTAAGGAAAAAAAGCCTGTTAAATTAAAAGCGAAGTAATCGCTTTGTTTAGTGTTCCCTCTCAGTTATGAAGCTGTATTCCAAGGGCAATGTCAGCACACACGTTTTTCAAATACTAAATTAAAACAACAACAACAGCAATAGTATTTCCAAGTTCTAAACATTTAAAAGCACTCTTTAAAAATAAAAGACAGACACAACGTAAGAATGCAAGTCTTTTTTTTTTTTTTTTCCTGCCACTCTGTCAAAAAGCAAAGAGGAATCAAATGGGCTGAGAAGAGCACATACTAGCTGGCCTTTCTCAAAGAGCTCTGCCCGAAGGTTTTCAGACACCACAGCAACAGTCATGCCCTCCCTCCCGGGCCCGGCCAATCAGGGTCACAGCCAAAGCCAGAGGCAGCGGCAACAGTGTCGCATATATTAAAACAGCGCGTGGCTTAGACCCTCTGCCCACTGCTGCCACCACCTAACCATAAACGAACAACAAGCACCCCTTTCTAGGAATTTGTTAGTGGCCACGATCACGTGTCCTTCTTGTACGCAGGTTTCTTTTGACCAAGTATTACATGGCCAGATGTGGCTGCGAGACTCACTGCTGGGACTCACCACTGAAACAGGCTTTAGAAGTCAATTATCTGTTAGGTACCTGTTCTTTTAGTGCCAGCACATTGGAAAAGTTCAGCCAATGGCTATGGAAATGTTTGGGACATTCAGAAACCCCTCTATGCCAACAGAGCTAATCTCACACGTGAAATTTTCAGTTCCTGAGTTGAGAAGACAGATGAAATATGCAGCATCATGTTTATCTTCATTAAGGAGCGAATGTGCTTTCAAACGAAATCCAACAGGACAGAGATTACTGTTCATGCTAATGGAAAGTGATCAAAAGCCTAAGATGCTTTGGTTAGCTTACTCTGAAGCCTGTTCCTGCTTTAGTTTCTATACACAGTACATCAAAAGAATATCGATATCACTGGAGACGGGAAATGTTTAAAGTCTCGAGTACTAGTGAGAAACTACTTGAAACTATAGAAGGTGGGGTAACAAAACATTAAAGTTGACCTTCTCCCTTCAACACAACACATAACAATCTATAAATAGCTTAGCCTTTCTGTTTAAATATACACCTCTCCCCCACCCAGACATGATAGAGGCTTCTAATCATCTTGCAATTTCAAAGGACTCTGACTTGCAAACCAATCTAATAAACCGTGGTGATTTCATGGGTCTGTAAGAGGGCCTGAACTGACGAGGAATGCAAAGTATCCTCCACGCCCAGGGAGGCCCTCCAGCCTTGATCGGCTTGAAGGAGGGGTGAAGCAAGAAGAAAAAGGTGAAGCATATGCTGAGCAAAGCAGAGCAGCGGAATGTGAAAAATAGGCTATAAGCTCTATGTGTGATCAACATGGAAAATGGAGAGTTCACAGACAGAAAGAGCAGCTTCGACACATCAGTATTTGCTGTTCAGATGCTAGCGAGGGTGAGCAGGAGCGTCTACCCAATAAGGGCAGAGTCAGAAAGCTCAAGGGCATTTGAGAGAGAGGGACAGTGACATCAAAGGGCTCCCACACCACCACACTTCCGGCACCTGTAGCCAGAGCTGCCTGCTTCCCAGCCCCACGAGGAAGGCAGAGAAGAAAGGCAGGATGTTAGGAGTTCTCTTCTTCCTGGTAGCATCTCTCCAGCTCCAGCCCGTGTGCAAGGGCAAGAGACCTGGGGCTGCTCGCTGCGATCCCTTAGAGACGAGTTGCTATGTGTGAGCTGCACACAACTTCAGCTTCTCTCATCAGACTGTCCTCTGCCACTGGAGATCGACACCTATGACAAGTGACATGGCTAGACCCAGAAAGTAAAAATGGGAGTGCAATACATGCTTCCTGTCTCCCACCAAACAGCATTCTTCCTCCTTTCTCTCAAATCAAAACTGACTCTCCTGTCAGACCAGAAACACTGAGAAAGCGGTGTGCAGTAAAGCTCAGAAAAATTGTTACCTTGCAAAAAAATGACCAACCAGCAAAACGTTACCACTCATTTCCCAGAGCCGTGGGGCGGTTGTGTGTGACAGCCAGACAAGCCAGCCGGGAGAGAGACAGCCCTCACGGTGGGATAGGAAGCCCTCTCTTATCAGGGGCTAGACATGGCAACCTCACATTTAATTTTACTTTCTTGCCCACATTTAAACCATTTTATCTGACTAGAGGGCCAGGATGGAGATGACATTTCAGCCTTGATGATTTTGCTGCTGGTTTAAGATTTGATCCTAAACCTCTGGGAGGGAGAGACAGGCGAAGGAAAGGATAGGGAAAAGGTTGGGGTCAAGACAACACTGTTACTCAAAAGCAGCTTATCTTGGTCTAAGGCTATCTCCCCATTCTACCTGAGAAGACTCACCTCACAGAATGACAGTTACGAAAATAAGCTCAAAAGAACACCCATCATAGGACACCATCAATAGCCAACGGGGCTCAAAAATTCACTTATCTCCAACTCCTCCCTTTGTTTCTCATGTTCATTCACTCTGTTTTGATCAACTCTTTCTTTGCAGTGTCTCCCACATTTGTCCCTTTAGAAAGCCCCCGAAACAGTTTTCCAAGTCTTATCTCCTTACGCCTGCAGTGACCTCCTAACCGAGGGCTCCGTCTCATGGGCCATGAACACAGTTGAAAAGTTAATCTCACTGAAACACAGCTGGTCACATCACCAACTTGATGTAAAATCTCCTGTGATTACCAACCCCCAGTTGGGGACCTTCTCCACAACAATGCCCCGTCCACATTTCCAAAGAGACAGACAGAGGGCTCAGACCCCTCCCTCTCCACCACTACCACCCCAAACCAGCAATAAGGAAGTACCATTTTCTAGGACTTGTTAAGGCTGTGATCACGGGTCCTCCTTGTACTCAGGTTTCTTTTGCTCAAATATGACACAGTAAGACGTGGTTGAGAGGTCCCAGTGCTCGGTCTGACATGTGTGGTATGGCCCCAACCTGCTTTTCCAATGCAATCTCCCACTTCCTCTCTGTGAACTCTCCACTCTCCGTGCTGTTTCACACACAGAGCTTCCAACTTACTTTTCACATTCAGCTGCTATGCCTTGCTCAGCATGTTTTACTCCTGTCTGGACGTCCCTCTCCATGGATCTGGAGTGGATGCGGCCCATCCACCAGGACCCCAGGCTGTGAGACGGCAGGTGAAAGTCTAAGAGAACCTCACGCAGGAAAGAGATTGTGCAGTGAAGTCGTATACTACTAGGCTGGACTCACGGCAGCATCCCGGGTAGGTTAACCTCTCCTTAAGTAAGTTTCTTAATTTTTAAATGATGGTAATGCTCACTACCTCATTCAGGAGGAACAAGACTAGAAAGGCAGGCTGGCACTAGAAAATACAGAAGTGGGAAGTTAAGCTGCGGACTGTTCCCCAGTGAGGTGGCGAGTCCAGGGCTGGGGTCTGGAGGGGTGGGACTCGAACATGAGCTCAACCAACTAAACGGGACCTAGCCAGTCCGTGTCTTTATGATTTTTCCACTCACTATGGCTTATTGATGTTAGCTATGTTGTTATTTCTTATTCATGCTTTTTTATTTTAGTAAATATCTTTGAGCTGTCCCTAATTTTTCCATGTCTGGGCTTCGGGCTATCATGTGCATTACAGCTATAAACACTAGCAGGCTTAAGTGACAATGCATTCTTATGTTCACTCCTTCTTTCACCCTCCAAATATTCACTGAGCACCACTGTGTGCTGGGTGGGTGAAAAACAAAAATGAGAGAGAGGACAGGAATGGTATGAGCTGTATAAAAGGCTGCATGCCATGTCTAAGACATAGCCAGAGACACGTGTCCCTCCCAGGACAAAGCTAGGAAGCATTTCATTGCTAGTGTAATCGTCCCGTTTTCTCTCTTCCCTATGATCAGGAAGGAGGCCTCTAGATGGTAGGATAGACAGATCAAAGCAGCCTGCATCCCAGAGCTACGCATGGAGGACAGTTATTGTGGAGAGACACCAGATCCAGAGGACACCGTATGAGTGAGAAACAAACTTTTCTTTCGTTAAGCCCACGGAGCATTTAGGGGTGACTCTTCCTATAGCATATGCCCACCCTCTCCTGACTAATACATTTTCTCAAATATCACTGGTAATGAATCATGTGTACTAACACCTTATGGTAGTGCTCATATTTACTGCCCGTTAGTTCTTTTTCACTTCCTTAACTTTCAGGGGAATCATGCCTTGCCCCTTCATATGCTACAGCCTCTCGAATACAGTGACCTTGGCTTACACTCTCAGGGCTCTCCTCTTCACCCTTCACTTCATATCCCCCTACCTCCCATTTCCTTCCCAATTTAAGCGTGATCATCGCACACAGCAACTGTTTAACTCATAATTGATGATTTAATATTTTTCCATTAGGAAATAATTCCCCAAATATAAGGACAATTCATTACTTCTTTTCGTTAACCAACACCACCTTGCTGACAAGGATAATTAGGAATTAAGTGCAATAGCTACAATAAGACTTTAGGGGTTCACCTGTGGATGAAACTTCAGCCACAGCCTCAGAATTCTGTGTCAGACATGAGTAATCCTAGGTTGGCTTGGTGATCACTTCTTATCACTTATTTATGTTGATCCCAATGCCTGTAGCCCTATTTAGTGATAGCGGTCTGGGCTTCCAGGAGTCTCATTCAGTCGTTTGTTCATTTGTACAACCATTCTCTGAGAGTTAGCAGAGAATAACAGGTATAGAATCAAACTAGCTGTGAGACCGAAGGCCAGTCATTTAATCTCTTTATGCCCCCCCGTTTCCTTACTTGTAAAGGGAGAGTTAAAAGTGTATTTTGTAAGGTTGTTGTGAGAACTATACAAGTTAATATATATAAGATAACTTACAGGGTTATTTTAAGTACAGTTGACCCCTGAACAAAATAGGTTTGAATTGCAGGGGCCCACTAATACACAGATTTAAAAAAAATAAATACTGCAAATGTATTTTCTCTTCCTTGTGACTTCCTTAATAACACTTTCTTTTCTCTAGCTTACTTTATTGTAAGGATATAGTATATAATACTTATAACATGCAAAATATGTGTTAATGGACTGATGTTATTCGTAAGTCTTCTGATCAACAAGAGGCTATTTGTAGTTAAGTTTTGGGGGAGTCAAAAGTTAGACACAAATTTTCGACTGCGTGGGAAGGTCATGGCCCCAATCCCACGTTGTTTAGGGGTTAACTGCACTAAAATGCAGCAGTACCTGGCATGTTGTTAAGTACTTAGAGTGCTAATATTATTATTAAGTGAGCACCTACTACATGGTAGATATTAGAGAAACAAGGATGAATAAGAGGCTGTCCAGTTCCCAAGGAGTTGACCATCTAGTAAGGGTGATAAATATGTAAACAAATGAGTGAACTGAAGTGTTACAGAACCACAGCCTAGAAGAGAGAAAGAGAAAATACACAAATTCACACACACAGCAGATGCAGACGTGCACGCACACACAGATACACACACACACACACACACACACACACACACACACACACACGATGAACCACTGGCAACTGGAGAGTTACAAACAAGAAAGTGCTTCTTCTCTTCTCTTTGGAAGAAGGGAAGCCAGGAAAGGCTTAGAGAACGTCAAAGCCGAACTGAGCCTTACGATATGAATAGGTGCTTGCCAGGCAAGATGGCACCAAGATGTCCAGGCAATTAAGGAGTGTGAGAAGAGGCATAAAACAACACTTATTCATTCAATAAACATTTATCAAATGCCTTGTTGTGCGGGGCGTCCGGCGGGGTCTCTGGTCCCACTCCCCACACAAAAACGCAGGATATGGCTAGGCCAAAAAGGAACACCCACGGAGCCATAGGTAGGGGAGTCACACCACTATACTCTCACTGGCGGCTGGGTTGGAGACACAGGAACCAGGAGCAACACAATTCTCAACCCTCACTGCGCCGCTTGCAGGCTCAGCCACCATCTCCTTGCTAACTCCCCCTTTTCTGCTAGCGTAGCCACGGCAGTTATATTCATGGCTAATGGCTCACTGGTTACAGCTGACGGCCAACTAGCCACAGCTGATGGCCATTTGATCACAGTCGATGGCCATTTACTACCTGAACCAGCACCTTTCTATGTGAGGCTGAGAGCCTGGAAACTGCTTTTTGGGACTCTGTCCCCACATGTCTCTTATGTTTTTTGCACAGTTTTAAGTACCAGGATATAGCAGTAAATGATACTGATGAGGTTTTTGCTTCTTTGTGAGCTAACATTCTAATAGAGGAGACTAACAACAAAGCAGTAAACAAATAGATAAAGCAAAGAGCTATGAAGAAAACACAGTGGGGAGTGATGGCTAGAGTGAGACTGGGGGGTAGTTTTCCCGACTAGAGTATAGAGAGTGAGAGATGTGAGCAGAACCAGAGGGGAACATCATTCTCCTGCCCTCCCGTGTTTTTACTCAGAGGACTTTCCCTAAGTTCTCCTGGCCTTTTACTCCATCCGCTTTTCCTTCCCAAGGCTGTGGAGTGAGTTACCCAGTTGGGAGCTAAAGCCAGCGTGGTGGTCATGCCGCCCCTTGGGAAATGTGAACTCCACTGGATACAGTTAATCTACTATTGAGTAGAGTTAGAATTTTGAGCACTGGCTTGCTGGGGTGGATTTTGGTCTTTTCCCCTTTCCTTCTTCAAACAGACAGTGACCCGCTTGCAGACTCCAAACTTTCCTGCAAGTGAACTGTGAACAGGCCCAGACTGGGGAAGTGGGCGGTGGAAAGCCCGTTTTTGGCTCTCAATCTGAAATGTAATTTCTAACTCAATTGTTATCAGTCAAAAAGGGTGCAGTTTGGCCTCCACCTGTCTTATTATGCTTGTCTTATTTCTCAGTTGGCTGAGAACTGGGGAAGGGAAGAGAACTCTTAGATAAAAGTTTTTATACAATAAAAGCCTTCCCTCCCCTACAGACACCTCACAACTAAATTAGGAACCACTATCCTAATCTATCAAACCTGTCACCTTAATGAAAAACCTTCAAATCTCTTGCTTAATAGCTTCAAAGACACTGCTGGGTGTTTGACGGAAAAGTCTGGCCCAAATAGTAGTATAATAAGGCAAATTCAATAGAAGTAGCAAATATTGGGGGAAGGGCTGGGAAAAAGAATGAGTTCAGTACCAGTGTGAAAGTCTTTGTGGTCGGTTGCCACAAAGAAGAAGATGAGGAAATGTGAGGTCTTCTTACCTTGTGACTTCATATCGACATGTTTTTAAAACACATGCTAGAAAAAGAATTTCTTGAATGTATCTTTCCTCCGAAGAATTGCAACACATTTTTTTCAATATATTTACACACGTGCTTTACAACTTCCTTGTGAGATAGGGTGAGACTACAATGTTATCACGAAGAAAATATTGATGGCATGGTTATTATCTGCAGGGTTTAGCATTAGAAAAATTTAAAAAAGAGGAAAAAAAAGATAAAGAATAAGATAGATGGTTCCTGACTTTGCAGGCCTTACCCTCTACCTACAAAGACAGCTGAAGCCCCAAGGCATTGTGTATCAGAAAAGGAAGTCTTAGACAAGTGTCAAATAGATGGCAGATTTTTAAAGATGCTTCAGGAGTTCATAGGGAAAAAGCACCTGTTGAAATCAAGAGTGATTAAAATGGTTTGTTTCATGGAGGATTTTTAAAGGAAAAAACATCAGAAAAATGTTAAAACCCCAACTACATGCACTGGAGTAACTGCACTTAGAAACTGCACCTCTGGTAGAAGCTCCTAGAAGATACGCAATGTGTTGTATTTCTTTGTGCGGCCTTGCTGTGCCTGGCATTGCACTCTACACGGGAAGGTGCCTCCTGGATCCGTGTAGCACGTTTAATGGGTACTCTGTTCCCCTAGATCTCACACTGCTCCATTTCACTGCACATTCCAGCCAGGAGTGGCTGCCCGCACTGTACAGGAAATGCTCTACCCACTGTGCCATTCTCACAGAGCAGCTTTGCCACAGGGATGATGAAAAGCACAGACTCTCCACCTACTTTTGTTTGCTAAGGCAAGGAGGTTCTGCGAGCTCTGCTGGCACACTCAGGGGCCTGCAGAATTTTACTACAGATATTGTCTTCTCCCTCCTCAAGTTCCAGGCTCGATGTGGACAGGAGGCAAGTGTTAATTGCAGGGGCAGATAGTAACAATTACGAAGTCTACGTACTCTACAGGAGGGGAAAGGCAGGCCAGGATAAGGTGGGAAATACAAGGGGGCATCAGGGCTGGGCTCATCTTGCTCAGGATATACTGGCTGCCACAGTCATTACATTTTTTTTTGGCTGCACACAGACATGTTGCTATGGAACCAATACATGCCATTGCTACTTAGCCTCTAGCAAATAAAATCTCAGCACTGGCAAGAGCAGTTCCCTAGATTTCCCTTAAAGGGATACCATGGATGGTGAGCGCAGTTCAAGCTTCGTAACAACAACAACATTGTTTCAGGGTCCAGCCTCAATGCATGCCATGAAACGGAGCCCAGCGACTCGTGTTCTATAAGGTGTATGTACACATGTGGCATGGTGCACGGTACAAACCCAAAGTGTGGGGACCAGCCTTGAAGCTGCTTTTAAGTAAGAGACTCATGGTTTCCGTTTATGTTTAGTCGCCACCCCCCTCCCCCCCGCCACCACCACCACATACACACACACACCAACTGATAGACGCAAAACGGCTTGTCATATTTTGGGTAATGATTTGATGCCTCCTGACTGTCAACTTCAAATGACTTAGGAGTATGACCCCAGCAGGAAACCAAAAGAGCCACAAGAGGTCGGCATCAGTTCAGGTGGTCTTATTTCATCCCTTTACCATTTCTTGCCTTAGACTCCCCTCTACCAGTTTATCTTTTACTAAAAGGACAGCACAAAGTAGACATGGGATCTGGCACGTCCCCACTTTCCTAAGGCCCTCAGTTGTCCTCTATTATATTTCAGTCTCACCGACCTCTTGATTTCACAGAGACCCTTAGCTTCCCCAGAGAGCAGCAGATCTCAGCGTCCCACGTCATACGGTGCCGTGCTCTGGGGATAAACCTTTTGGGCTTTTCTCGGAGGAGAGGAGGGAATGAAAACCCTCAAGTTCACACTTCTAATGAATGCACATTTACGCATACTGAGTATCGGGGACAGAAGAGATCAATTACTTAGAGTAATAAGCAGGCGACCCCTCAGTGAATCAGCAGTCCATGTTCTCAGCTGCATTCAGGACACTGGTAGAAAGCTGACTGTCTCTGTACTCTGATAAGGAGACATACCGAGTTTCTTAAAAATGACTCTGGTTATGGCAGAAGAGAAGCCCCCATTTGTTAAGATAAGGTGGTTAAGTTGACGAGTAGGATACAATAATGGTCTCAAGCTCTCAGTACTACATTTAAACCACTCCCGACGTGAGATGGAATGTTTTGGAAGTAAGCGCACGTAGCGAATGAGCGTAAATGAACCCGATCCAGCGCCAGTCGAGCACAGGCATCCTTGAAAGAACCACCTCCGAGGGCCACCTCTGAGAGTCCAGGGGAGAGCTGTAGCCTCACACTTCTCTCTGTCACACCCCACAACTGAATTCTCCTGTAAGAAACAGTCTACCTTTTTTTTCTTTCAATGAAGAAACGGCCCTCCCAAAGTCTCTATCACAGCAGGCCCAATTCACACTGCCCTGTGAGAAACTGTCCCGCGTCACTCTGCAGGTGCTGACTGCCCCGAGCGGGGCGTGCGGCCGTGCAGCTGGCCCGGGCACGCCTGCAGCTGCGCCACGGCCTCTAGCTGCGACACAGAGGGACCACCGGGTCTCGGCATATGATGTGGCATTGCAAATGCAGTGGTTTGGGAAAGGCGCAAAGGAAAATCTGCCCTCTCAGATGAGGTCCATGACGGAAGTGCTCTGGGTACATCCGCTCCACCCACCCCTTCTGGTCTTAGCCACGTACGATTCCTAGAAAGTAAAACAGCTCAACAGCATCTCTCCTGACGCTTGCTTCAGAGGGAAGTTACCGTTAGTTTATTGGTATTACGTCAAATCCACCCTCCCATAACTTTGTATCCTCCGAAAGAACTGGGATTCAAAAGACAGTTCTGTGTGGGGGTGGGGGCGACGGAGGGATCGGGAGATCATGCAGCTGGGAGTGAAACGCCTCTCTCATAGTTCTAGTTCTGCTGCTGTCCGAGACGCCCCCAGAGCGGGGACGTGAAGCCCTCTAGGCCCCAGCTGCCCGTGTGTACATAGGGGTTTTGCCAGATGAGCTCTAAAGTCCCATCTATGCTCACATCCTGTTACTCCCCGTCATGGCATTCATGAAATAGTGCATCGGGTGAACAAAGCAAATGGTTTCCCCCTTGCCCACAGCTGTGTTTCTGTATAACTGGAAAAAAAAATTGTCATGCTCTCTGCAAGCTGGACGAGGTGACAGCAGTGATGGTAACAACTCATAAGAGGCAACACATGTGAACAGAAAAAAGAAAGGGCAGAAAAATACAAGAGGGAAACCTTCCCCTCTGAAGGGAGGAGATGTGATGAGTAGAAAGAACACCTTGGTTCCAAGTGGGACACAACTTCTAAAACACGTGCTATCAAGCACTTTCGCTTAGGGCATCACAGTAATTGGATAAAATTTTGATGTGGGTAAAAATATGTAAAAGAGTCAAAGGATCACTCACCCTATGAAAACAGCAGATTGGCTTCTCTGTACCCAGAAAACGAACTAATTTCTTTGGAAAACTGGAAGAGAAAAAGATTTAAACAACATTAAGTCCATTCTGTAAGTCATTAAGGCCTGGAGATTAGGAGAAATCCTAGCACCTGGTACTTTCGCCCTTACGAGGTGTACGGTAAATGTCTGAAGAACGGAGGACGTACAGTGGTGTGGCTGACTACATGCATGTTTTAAAAGAGCTTGAACAATGACTATGTAAGAAACAATCACATGCATGATTCCTTTATCATGAGCTATGCGAACCTTATGACAAAGGAATGCATATTGTGGTGCCTGGGAAATCATTTTTTAGGTGGGTCTTTTCAAATGTCACGTCTGCACCCCCATCGTGGGGCTAACTGAAGATGTCTCCATAAGTAACCAGAGGAGCCCATTACTGCACTTGCCCTTTCCGAAATGTACACCCACGACGCCATTCATCCCCCAGTGAAGTCAATGACCCCACAGGGATCCGTAATTGGGCTCAGATGGGAATGTGGACTTGGCAGAGAGGCGCTGGGGGCCTCTTATCAGGCCAACGAGCAATCCCGTGAGGAAGCCACCCTGTCTGAGATAAAGTGTGGGAAAGAACCGAGATGATGTGAATGCTGGAGGAGGAAGCTTGAAAGACAAAGGGAGATAAGGGAGTGACAGCCGCAGACTGTGTAATCAACATCACAGAAGGAATGACGCTCAAGATCCAAGTTTTAAAAAATTTCCAGAGACTGTTTTAAAGACGCCTTTGCAGGTCTAGGAGCGGATGTGAGGCAAAGCTAGTCTAGCCCCCCCCAGATGGGCAGTTTTCACATGATCCCAGAGCATTTGGGATTAAGTCTATGAGCTAGCTGGAAGACTAGCTCCCTTTCCCTAAAAGGAAGACAGAGCTCGGGCCACTAGGACAGTCTCCTCCTCAGGATGTCCTCTGGCAACAGATTCCTAGACTCAGTTTCTCAGAATCTGAAAGCCACATCTCACGGTTTCAGAGAGCAGTCACAGCCTGTCCTACCAGACTGTGTTAGGAGAGGTGGGGCTACTGAGATGATGAGATTCTGACTCTTGAGAAGTTTATACTCTAACTGAAAACACTACAAGGAAATAATGCAAACTGAAAGATGGTACATGCTAGTACAATCTCTGAGCACCGTCTTTTTTAAAGCAACTCTTTATAATCCCCTCACATACATTAACCTTTTCATCCTAACGGCAGGCAAGATGTCTACAGTAAGAATTATAAAGAGACCGCAAAACTGATTTCGGAGTCAGACCTGAATATGAATATGAAACCTCACGGAATATGAATCTCAGCTCAGTCACATACCAGCTGTGTGATTCAAGTTACATAAACTCTCTGAACCTTCTCTTCATTTGCATAATGGCAATAATAATATCCACTTCACATAATGTTTCAAGTTCTCAGTGCAATGCTTGGCACGTAGAAGAGGCTTAATAAAAAGAAAAAGCTTTAATGCCATGTGGCACAACATGTGTACATATCTGTAACACTAGAAAAGGAAGACCCAGGAGAGCTTTTTATAATTTCATAATTTATCAAAATGTCAGTACTTGTACTGTATGCACTTTTTCCCCACTTCCCAAACGAGACAAATGAGAACAAAATAAAACTGTTTTCTGTGAACAATTAGATAATGTAGATAAGGAGAAAAAACTCAATATAAATCAGCGAAAGTCCCACTAATATTCACTATGAAGATTTTGGCTTATATGGTTCCAGGCTCTCTCCTATGCTCAAGCAGAGTATATTATACATATACTTAAATAAGTAAAATTACGTACGTGCATACAATTTATTCATAACATACTACGATAGTATTCGTATCGCTTTGCAGTCTGATAACAGCTTACTTGTTACATTGTAAACCTCTTTTGATATCAATACATCAATCTCCATCTTAAAGACTGCAAGAGTACTGCTTTGAAAAAAGGAACCACTACATATATATTTGTTGAATTTACAGAATCCACCAAAGTGTCCCACGTTTATGAGAAATGACTACACGTGAGGTAATGTGAGGTTCTTTTTGTTCTTCTACATTTTCATCAAGATTGAGAAAGGCAGATTGTATAAAAGAAATATTAATATCAGATTGTTTTTAGTTTGAATGGGAGTAACTTAGAAGAATACGTGTACAAACTAGCACTTATACACAGGGAATAACAGCACAAATAACAATATTCCATGAGTTTCCAACATATTGAAAGGAGATAAAAATTTAAAGACTAAGGCTAATGATGGATAGAGATGCCTATTTCAAGTATGAAATCCCAAGACTGAAGTTAAAGAAGTGTCCCTGTTTTCAGTCCCATAATGGTGGATTTACATAATGATACAGAGAAAAGTAAACTGAAAACTAAACTCTTGCGTGACCCTAAGAATTATAATCACATTACATAAACTTCAAAACCTAACCCTCCCAACCCCCCAAAAAACAGAATTTACTATGTTTAGAAGATATATCAATAGTTGGAATGTTTGTGCAGTCTCAATATTTCTAATCAAATGTCCTTCTTAAAGAGAATGGTTGGTTTGGTTTGGTGTAACATGTGTGATACAGTTCGCTTCACTTGCGTGACACATCCTTCTCCTCGACTGAGAAAATTATGCCACACCCATAAATGCGACTGACAAGCAACATTTCAGGAAAATACCACTTTTGAGGTGAGGCTGGGAGAAAGAATGTAGCCTCACAATCAGCAAAGAGTGTGGACCTAATTCCTCCTCCAGTTATGAAGGTAACTGACCCTTGCTAAGTATATTGCCAACACTGCTCCTACAAGCAGGCAGGAGATAGAGAGTTGGCAGGCAGCAGCAGAGAAAGAAAGACGGGACGTACTGTGGCAGCAGAGAAATGCCAAATCAGACACCAGCCAGAAAATCCTGGAGAGATCAAAACTGGAGAAACAAAGTGGAGAAATACAGACTTTGATTTAAGAAACCAGAATCTACGATGAATGAACAGGTGATAACCTCTTCTCATGCTACTTCCCAACAAAAGTTCCCTAAAAGTTCACCCCTTGTCCAGCTTATGCAACTTTGAGGGGAAGTGACAGTTTGTGGTGGGGAATCATGCTCTTACAAGAGACTTCTGTTCCATGTGAAATAGAATCGACGTTACATAAGAACACAGATCTTACGTTTTAGCATTGGATGGAATCAGAGAAAGCATCTCCGACAACTCACACTAGATACTTCATATGGAGTGTGGATTGCTACTCTTACTGGATCTCTTTTGCTGATGCAATTCAGGAGCCAGTGTGATATTCCTATACCTAACAGTGAACTTCTTATGGGAACAGAGTTTTTGCTTTGTTTATTTCTTGTGATCACTGCTCTCTCCATGACAGAGAACCAGATGGTCAAGCTGTGTTGTGTGCTATATATAATATTTCTTTTACTCAGTCAAAGCCATATGATATACATTCTTCAATTTGCTTTCAAAGGGACCTTCGTGTCCTTTGATGGTGTACACGGGATGGCCCAAAACACATTCTGCATAGCAGACCTAGCCATCAAACATTGTGGTTCAGAGTCTAACATCCTCATTCAGTTGTGTGTCTCTGATAAATAAGACCTACCCAGGATAACTGTGCTGATACTATATATTCCACACTTTACAGTATATTTCTGAACTGCAGACTTGAAAAAAATTTTGTCTTGCCATTGTACGAGTATAGTGTCATCCTGAGTAACGGATTTCTTAATATTAACTACTACCATCTACTGAGTGGCTAATTTGTGGCAAGTTTTTATCAATTGTCACTAATCCTCACAAACCTCTGTAAAATAGGTTCAATTAGCCCCATTGCACAGATGAGGAAAACAGGCTCAAGATAAGTAACCTATCCAAGGTCACAGACCCAGTACGTATCAAAGCAAGAACTCAAAGCTAGGTCTGTCTGGGTTTCATGGCCAAACAGAAAAGAGATGAGAATCTTGACAACATGTATGTGGGTTTTTATGTGAAAGCCGCAATATGTAGCATTCTGTCAAACACAAAAAACAAGCACTTGCTCTCTCTCAATAAGAAGACCTTTCTTTTTCAGGAGCAGCAGGCAAGGATGCTAGAACAAAAATTATCCAGGGCATTTAGTGGTAAACTGTGCGTTAGCTGTCCGACGGGTGCCAGACGAACGTTCTTCAGGCAGAAGAGCAGGATCAAAGTGCTGACAGTGGCAGCGACACAAAATGTAGCCTTGGCAAGTCAGTCTAACAGTCACTTTGCATCATTCTGATTATGAGCCACAAGCATGCAATCAACCGCACAGGGACAATCTTAAATGATCTCCATCAGCATTTCACTTTAGTTATCAAAGCGTGGCAGATGAAACAAAGGCCACTTTCATCTGACCTAAATACAATGTTAATGACCCAGACATAAAGAATGTGTGAGAACAATAATGGCAGGAGCGCACTGGCCTTGCTGGACGGGCATCGGTTCTGAGGGATGCATTTTACGTCATCAACTTGCCCATTGATTACCTCAGAATAAATAAATCGCATTAATGGGTTTCTTATCTGATAAGTGTATCCACAGTCGAACGCAATTTAAAGAGTTAAGTAAGTTTACAAGTTCCCCAGACTTAGTATTGTATGTTGTACATTTGTCTACATGGAGCACTTTTCGTCATCCATTACACATTTTTGTGGATTGTATCGCCCCTACCAGATCACGGCCCAGCTCCAAGAGCATGGTATTTATGTCATTTGTCTCTGTATTCCTAACACCTCGCCCAGTCCCTGGCATACACAGTAGACATTCCAACAAAATATGCAGAAATGAAAGAATTGTTACTGGACCATCAATAAGAAGGCATGCTTCCTGAGTGCATGAAGGAACCCAAGTTATTCTGAGAAGTCACTCATACTTCAAAGGGCACTATCTGAATTCCAAAACTTGTCTACAAATTGAAATGATGATTGTAAATGTAACCATGAAATTCAGTAGAGATCTGTTCTGAGGGAGTAAAAACATATAAATATAAAAATAAGGAAATTCTGCCCTCATATTGAAATCATTTGCAAAGGGACTCTCACCAGACTCTGTTTTGAACATTAAAGCCTGTAACTTAAGGGGGAAATAGTATTTGGGGAGTGGTTTCCAAGGAAAGTAATTAAAATCACTATAGGTTAGAGAACCAGATATAGAAGAGAAATACTAATTATTAGATTATAGAAAAAAAATCAACTTCTTAAAAAGCAAAGGGAAAAAGCAACAAAATTTTCCATATATCGGTACTTTTACAACCAATGACTATCACTTCACTAACAAGTTTCAGTTCGGGCAGCAAGATTCTAAGAAATGGGACTAAGACTCTACTTTGCCTTTAGATAAATATTATTATCTGCAGCGAAATGTGACATCTCACCAGATTCATCCATGATTGGGATCCTATTTGGTTTGTACAAAATGATTACCGTACCACTGGTCGGAAGAAAACATCTTCAGGTAGATGTCCCTCCTGGCTTTATGATTTCGTGTGTGTGTGTGTGTGTGTGTGTAGGAGTTCCAGTGATCTCAAAGGGCATTATATATAATCTTTTAAAGTCAATGTTTAATATTCTTGAATTGCCAAACGCACCAGATAAACTTCTCAAAGACAGTGTCTATATACTTTAATAATTCTTCTAGCAGTTAGCAGGTTTATTGTATGAATGGTCAAAAGGTGGAACAGAGAGAGCGGAGCAAAATCAGCAAACCAACAGTATCTCTAAATTCCAAACTTGGGGGGCAGCTGGATGATTCGGTTAGAGCGCAGAGAGTGAGAGCTCTGAACAACAGGGTTGCCAGTTCGATTCCCACATGGGCCAGTGAGCTGTGCCCTCCACGACTAGATTGAAGGACAATGACTTGGAGCTGATGGGCCCTGGAGAAACACACTGTTCCCCAATTAAAACAAACAAACAAACAAACAAACAAAAACCCAAACAAACAAATAAAAAAAAAACAAAAAAGCCTAAAATAAATAAATAAATAAATGAATGAATAAATTCCAAACTTGGCAGTCACTGCCTTCGCAGAGCTGCACCTCTGACTTGGTGGGAGGGGGAAGAGAAACAGGATGCTATTTTTAGAGTGAAAGGCAGCAAGTTGTCTGGGCTCTAAACTTCAGGGCCATGTCCCTGCAGTACAACTCCTCTCATTGCAGCTAAAGATCAGAACTACTTCACCAAAGTTCAGTATCAATAGGAACTATCACAGGGGAAAGGAGAGATTAGATACTGTGACTTTAAAACGTGCTGCCTGCATTAGAAACATTTCAGTCCCATCTGGCAGCAGCACTGGTGATGCAAAAGCTATTGCCCCGATCTAATAACAAGGACTTAAAGGAACACAGTTCTGGACACAAAGTTGGAGTTCAGTAAATACTTAAAAGTCATAATATCTTATACCTATCTGAGCTTTATAGTTTTCTAAGTGCTCAAGTATAACGTGAATAGTCAGCAGTCAACATCACTATATTCTATATATGGTTTTAAAAATGGTATCACTTAGGGGCCGGCCCAGTGGCTCAGGCGGTTAGAGCTCCATGCTCCTAACACCGAAGGCTGCTGGTTCGATTCCCACATGGGCCAGTGGGCTCTCAACCACAAGGTTGTCAGTTCAATTCCGTGAGTGCCATAAGGGATGGTGGGCAGCGCCCCCTGCAACTAAAATTGAACATGGCACCTTGAGCTGAGCTGCCTCCCAGATGGCTCAGTTGGTTGGAATGTGTCCTCTCAACCACAAGGTTGCTGAGCTGCGCCCTCCACAACTAAGGCTGAAAGTTCAACAACTTTAAGCTGAATGGCACCCTCCACAACTAAGATTGAAAGGACAACAACTTGACTTGGAAAAAAAGTCCTTGGGAAAAAAGTCCTGAAAGTACACACTGTTCCCCAATAAAGTCCTGTTCCCCTTCCCCAATAAAATCTTAAAAAAGAAAAAAATGGTATCACTTAAATGTCTAGAATAGCCAGGGTTCTGGCAAACTTTTTCAGTAAAGATCCAGAGAGCAAATATTTTAGGCATTTTTACTTAGCACTGCCATTGTAGCACACGAGCAGCCATGACAATATCATACAAATGAACATGGCTGTGTGCCAATAAAACTTTATTTACAAAAACAGATGGGGTGGGATATGGCCCCTGGGCCTGTTTGTCAACACTTTGTCTAGAATATCATTATATAGTTGACCCTTGAACAACATGAACTTTAACTATACAGATCCACTTATATGTAGATTTTTTTCAATAAATACATACAGTACTATAAATGTATTTTCCGTATGATTTTCTTAATAGCACTTTCTTTTCTCTAGCTTATTTTATTGTAAGAATACATCACATAATACATATAACATAGAAAATATGTGTTAATCAACAATGTTATCAGTAAGACTTACAGTCAACAGTAGGCTGTTAGGAGTTAAATTTTTGAGGAGTCAAAAGGTATACTCAGATTTTCAACTGTGCAGAGGGTCAGCACCCCTAACCCCAAGTTGTTCAAAGTCTACTATACTGGGAAATTAAAAGACAGAATCTCTGTTTCCTCCTTTTCCCCAAAGAGACTATATTTTTGCTAAGTAAAAAGTTTGATGACAATATCACATAGTACCCAAAAGCAGTGAATAGCTTATTTCTGCAGCATCCATCCACCACTGAACTTCTTTAACGATAAGCAACAAAGGCAAATCTTTCAATGTCAGGTGGAGTTTTCCAGAGTGTCAAGTCCCTGTACATTCATGTCTGTATTACGTATGTGTAAAGGCTGCCCCACAGAACCCCAGATAATGCTCAACAACCTCTTTAAGTAGTGTGTTCGTTATCTAGGCAAGAAGCCCCTGTACAACAACAAACATACCACCTGACGAAAAGCGGGCAAAGGCTCCTAGGAGGATACACAAATGGCCAATAAGCATGTGCAAACATGCTCAGCACCACTAATCATTAGGGAAATGCAAACCCAAACGACAGGGAGATACCACTTCACACTCCTTAGGATGGTTGCCATAAACATTAACAACAATAAAACAAAAAAACAAAGAAAAACCAGAAAACAACATGTGATGGCCAGGATGTGGAGAAAATGCAACCCTCATGTATTACTACTGGTGGGAATGTAAAATGCTACAGCTGCTGTGGAAAATAGTATGGCGGTCCCTCAAAAATTTAAAAATAGAACTATCATAAGATCCAGCAATTCCACTGCTGGGTACACACCTAAAAGAATTGAAAGCAGGGACTTGAACAGATACTTGTATACCCATGTTCATAGCAGCATTCTTCATCAAAACCAAAAGGTGGAAACAACCCAAGTGTCAATAACCAAAATTGACATATACATGGTATATGTACCATGTGGTATATACATGGAATATTATTTAGCCATAAAAAGGAAGGAAATTCTGTCACATGCTACAACATGGATGAACCTTGAGGACATTATCTTAAGTGAAATGAGCCGGTCACAAAAGGATAAATACTGTACGATTCCATTTATATGAGGTACCTGGAGTAGTCAGATTCAAAGAGACAGAACTGTGCTTGCCAGGGGCTGAGGAGACGGGGGAATGAGGAATTATTGTTTAACAGGTATGAAGATTCAGTTTGGAAGATGAAAAGCATTTTGGAAATGGATGTTGGTGACTGTTGCACAACAATGTGAATACACTTAATGTTAGTGAACTGTATACACTTAAAAATAGTAAATTCTATGTTATATATATTTTACCACAATTAAAAAAGAGAGAGAGACTTGTGCTCATTTACCCTCTAAGAGAGCTGTTCAGGTGATCTGTTTGGACCACGATGTCCCGAGGAGGTCCAAGTCAGTGATGCTTGAGAGGGTGGGTTTACAGGAGGCAGCTGAGGAATTGCAACCTGGCTTGCGGGTTCTAGGAAATCAGCTAAAATTTGAGGGTCTCCACACCTAGGAATCTTTCAAACTAAAAGAGAATCTGAGGGCTCCTATGATTCAGAGTGAACTCTGCACCTAAGATTTGTGATATGGCCAGAATGCCTGCCATATGCTTTCCCAAGTGCTACAACCTCGGAGATTCTGTTTGACAGTGGATCAGGAGTAAAGCCAACGACAGGTAGGAATTGAAGTTAGGAAAGTTTACCATTCCTGATGAGGGGCATAGGAAAGAGCGAAGCAACTCTATCTTTTAGGATGACAGTGGAAACTCACAACCTCCAGTGATTGATGGGTAAGAGAAGTCTCTTTTTCTCCCCAACTCTGCTCTCCTTGGTCACACATGTGTGACCACTTTCAGTTGACTCTCTTGCAATGTATGTTCCTCTGAGTCTAGTTCTGCATAACACTTAATACCATAAACCATGCACAAGAGACGACCTCGTGAAAACTGTCCCTATATGCATAGCACCATTCCATGGATTACTACCCAGGTATCACCTTACAAAAGTCAAGCTAATATAGGGCTGCATTACCTACTCCAAGCAGAATGATGCTGAGTCATGGTTTCTCAACTGAAGGATAATGATACCATTTCTTCTCATATTCTTGATAAGAAATAGAAAGATAACCTCCAAACCAACCCAGCCATAATGGAGGAGGAAAGGCCCACAACCACACTGTTTACATGAGACATAGATGAAACCATCCTCAGGTGATGACAGATCTTACCCTGCCGAAACAAGGTAGAAAGCTGGGTCGTGCATTTCCAACTCAGTTATCCAGAATGGCCATTATAGGGTCCCAAATATCCCAGTTAACTACAACGCTTTCCGGCTCTTAAGAGTTTTCACCAATATGTAATAAAATGCAATTTTTGTTCAAGGACTAACATCTCTTTGTAACCATTTTTTAAACAGCTTTTGTCAGAAAATTGAAAGCATTAAAGAAAAATATGCATATGAAAAAAATGCTAAAGGAAAAAAAGAAACTCAGGGTGAGGATATATACCAGATTTTTAGATAGCTAAAGCCAGTGGTGTGCAGGGAAATGCTTCATAACCAGCTGAGGGGAGAAAGGAGTTCTGATTTGTAGCGTTTGCAGATTTCTGTAGTGTAAACATTCCCACCATGGCCGATTTCAAGCTAGTAACATGATGCCAACTTGTTCTCCAAATTCCTGAAAATTTAACAATTGACTCATAAAAGCCAGTGCAAGCTGGCTGCAACATACCACTGGCAGCAGCCCGTTTTCCTTCATCCCACCAAGATCAATAAACCCAGTTCCATATTCAAAATAAACCCCAGAAGCTAAAGTCCTTCATTAAGTTCAGGCCTCTTAGCTATTAAAAGATATCTCTTCACACTTCCACATCTTTCCTTCTAGACTCCTCATCTGGAATACACCTAACTTACTGTTAAGACAGGGGGATTGTCATGGTGGCACTAAATTTTCTATTTTGAGATTTAGATCTCAGGTATAATTCGAATTAATAAGTATAATTTAGCTTGGGACTTTTTGAAAACTTTCTTTTCTTTCTTTGCTTCTTTTCTGCCAAATGTTAATGATTCTGCTTCCTATACATTTACTGTGCAGTTTCAATGGTTCTGTTTACTTAGGCCATGCAGGCCCTGTGACTTGGGAAAGGTTTTGCACCTGTATGGGATCCACTCCTGGCTCCAACGTAAATCTATATATCACATGATAACCAGTTTAACGGCTTCCCCTAACCCAAGGGACAAAGCCGAACTCAATAGAAAATTCCATTACTGGGCCGAAGCAATTTACACCCTGGTTAGAAAATATAAAACTTGAGACCAAACAAAGCGCAGTAGTTTGCAGTAGTTTCCAGCAGACTGTCCAGCCGACCCTTCTCTTACTTTAATCAATCTTCCTTCTGTCTTTCTACCTGCCTCGTGAATTCTTTCACGACCTGCGAGAGAGCAGCCACAACACTGGAGTCCAATCTCACATAGAAGCTTTCTTAGATCGCAACAGCCTTTACTCTGAATTTCTACAGCACTTTTATAGGACTGTCCCCTCACTGGATTCTAGAGGGTTGGGTTCCCTGAAGACAGGGAAAGTTCTCACAGACCTAAGCACAACACACTTTTACCTAGGCTGAGCTGAATGCAATCCGCTGCCTGGCCTGGCTGGGTGACTTCTGCCAAGTCAGCACCTGGCTGGGTGACTTCTGCTAGGACCAGGGGAGCCACTGAGAGGGGCACTGTGCAGCTTGCTCAAGGTAGCTCATAGTGTGCACGCCGAGCTTCCGCAGAAGGGAATTAAGGGAGGGAATGAACATTGTTGAGCATAAAACGTCTGCAAGCCCCAGTGCCCAGATCTTGGTTTCTAATACCATTTCCCAATAAAAGGAAGCAAGGCTCCTTGGAGAAATGGCTGATGCTAAGATTTGGGCAGGGAATATTCAAGATGAGCATGAAGGAAATGCTCAACAAAACAAAAACACAATGATGGGGGCATATCCAAGGGAAACAGGAGACACTATTCCTAATGTTCCCAATAAACAGGTGCCAATGGCCAAAACTGGAACGATTTGAGCAAAAAAATAAGTAACACTGTACTGAATTAGAACCGAAAGTAGAAAATAAATATCCATGAGTTCATACTGATGTAAATGCCTGGCTAAATGGGGGAGAATAGACAAATCTGTGCAGAATTCTGAATAATTCATGCAGACATACCCCCCTCAAGGAGGTGGAACATAGCTCCCCACTTCTTCTTTGGAGGTGGGGTCCCTCCAAAGAGTGCAGTGTGGAGGTGAAGGGGCATGTGTGTGAAAGGAGTAACTTTACAGTGGAGAAATCTAACAAACACTACCTCAGCCAGTTAATCAAGGTCAACATCAATAGTGATAAGTCACACTGATAGTATGTATCTTTGATACACATGATGGCATTTTATCAATTTTGAGAAGTAGTTATCAGTCATTTTGTAGCATGTCCCACAATTGGGGTTTTTCTAATCATAACAAAAACACAGGAAAAACCCCAATGGAGGGATATTCCACAAAATAACTGATCAGCAGTCCTCTGAATTGTCAAGGTTATTGAAAACTAATCTGAGAAATCGTCACATTCTAGAGGAGCATAAGGAGACCTGACAAGTCTAAGCAATGTGGTACCATGGTGGGATCCTGGAACAGAAAAAAGGACATCAGGTAAAAACTAAGGAAATCTGAGTAAAGTAGGAACTTTAGTTACTAGTAATAATAGTAACATTCTGCCAGGTACTTACATATATGACTTTGCTTAATCCCCACAATGCTGAAAAATGGTTTCATTCCTATTTTACAGACGAGGGCAATAAAATAGAACTATTTAGCCCAAGATAAGAGAGTTAGTAATTTGTAGAATTCAAGTTGAAACTATGTAGAACTATTCTAAGAGCTTTAGAAGTTTTAACTCATTAATTCTCACAACAACCCAATAAAGTGAGTATCACGATTATTATTTCCCTTCCAGGCAAGGAAATTGAAGCACAAGGGAGGGTTGGTAAGTTATTCAGGGTTGCACATCTGGTTATGTGGCAAAGTGAGCATTCGAATGACAAGGGACTGCGATGCTAAGGACCAAAAACAGAACACCTGACACCTCTACGAAGAACCTGCCCTACGGCACCAATTTCACAATGCACTGGTGACATAATCAATAACAGCAACAATAGTAAACATTATAGAGTGATTACTATGTGCCATTATTCAAATTACAAATATTAATTCATTTAGCCCTCCCAACAACCCAGTGAGATAGGTTCTATTATTATCCCCATTGTACAGATAGGAACACAGAGGCACAAGGAGGTTAAATAAGGTGGGTATATGGGTGTTAACTGTACAACTCTTCCAACTTCTCTGTATGTTGGAAATTTTTTATAATAAAATGTGAGGGGAAAACCTTCTTGCGAACAATTCTGCATAGTCGTCATAAAAAGATTTCTCAGGAATTGTTTATTTGACCCAAATATATATGTATCATTATTTTTTGGCATCTCATTAAAAAAAATTGTTTCCTGATTTCTTCTTTTAACCCCTTTTACAGAAAACTCCCCCATCCCTTAGCAGTGAAAAACAGTACTTTTGCCAAAGTGCTGCAAGTAGGCTATTAAGTAACAGATATGAGGCCAATGTTTATTAATTAGCAAAAAGCCATATAGGACATGAGCTCTAGACCTTTATATTCCACATGGACCCTCCAAACATTTTTGTGGCTTGGATGGATTTCAACATTTGTAGTTACCACAGATCAAAAGTACATCATTATTGCTCCAGTCAATAAAAGGCTTAGTTAGATCGTGCATTTACAAGACATCTATTTCTTTTAGGACCTTTTTTGGTTTGTTTGTTTAATATGAAGTTTCCTTGAGACAGTTTATGAAATGATTTAGGGAAACTGTGCCTTTTCGGATTCCAATATTAGATTTTGTTATTATTTTTCATAAAAGTTACAATCTATTCCAGATCACTGTAGGTATGCACAGCCTGAGTTTAGATGCTTGACGAATTCATTAGCACCAGCAAATGACAGCACCCGTTAAAGCTGTCTAGAGCATGTCTCTGCTCTTCTATCCTGCAAATCAATGGCCTTGCCAACTACCACAGGAAAAGTGTTTCTGTTCTGCCAAGTGATGCCACCAAGGGTGAGAGCCAGCTCTCTACTTACCCTCAGAGAAGGGATCTAGTGCAGGAGCAGCTGTGTATTATCGGGAATGACGTTCTAATCAGAATACAACCATGGCACAGGCAAAAAAAGGACTTTTGACTCGGAGGGAAAAAGTCTTACTTCTCAGGAGTCATGTGTACAGTCTCCCAACTTGATCATGGTGAGCTTAATGACATCCTGTCAGATGAGTATATTTGGTGAAACATAATGAAATTCTTTCTACCTGCATAAGAAATAAGCCCACTGGGAAGAGGAATTCCCCTAGTCTCTGCACCCCCGACACCATGACTCTCCATGACAGTAAGAGGCTATAAGTGATCAGAGCACCAGCTCTGGAGCCAAAAGCTTGGGTTCAAATGACTCTGAACAAATGATTTAACCTCATTGCTCTCAGATGCAAAATTTGCATGATGATGGTTATAAAGATTAAGGGTTAATACGAGGTATGACAATTAATTTCGCGAACTTGTTTTGCGATGTTGCTAACCTTTTTTGATATCAGAGGGATGATTCATTATGAATTTGTACCAACTGGACAAACAGTTAACCAAGTTTACTATTTGGAAGTGCTGAAAAGGCTGCAAAAGGTGAAAAAGTTAGACGAAAACAACCTGAAATTTTTGCCAACAATTCATGGCTCTTGCATCTCGACAGTGCACCAGCTCACACAGCACAGTGTGTGAGTGAGTTTTTAGCCAGTAAACAAATAACTGTATTGGAACATCCTCCCTACTCACCTTATCTGGCCCCCAATGACTTCTTTCTTTACCCAAACATAAAGGAAATATTGAAAGGAAGACATTGTGATGACATTCAGGACATCAAGGGTGATACAACGATAGCTCTGATGGCCATTCCAGAAAAAGAGTTCCAGAATGGTTTTGAAGGGTGGATTAGGTGTCAGTACATAGCTTCCCAAGGGGAGTACTTCAAAGGTGACAGTACTGACATTCAACCATGAGGTATGTAGCACTTTTTCTAGGATGAGTTCACGAACTTAATTGTCAGACCTTGTATGTAAAAACATCCTGAGAACAGGCCTGGTACATAGTAAGTACTATGTAAGCATTTGCTATTACAGACAAACATCAAAACAGCTGATTGTTACCCAGTGATTCCCAAATAACTACTCTATCTAACCCTCGCCTCTTACCCCCACTGCCCTTACCTGCCCACCCACTCACAGTCTGTTCATTTCAGACCTGCACCTATTCCGACATGGTAAGGCCTGCTCAGCAACAGCAGGGATGCGGGGAGACAGACATTCTCATTTCCAAGGCTAAAGTGTAGATCCCGACTAAATGTGTAACTAACTACACAGTCCACTTCTCCTTTTTTAACGAGGGTTTTTTGCATGCAGATTTTATCATCATGCTTACTTCCTCTCTTTTCTTGTATTAAAAATCTTTTCATCTTCAGCTCTGTCCCACCCCACTGAATTTTAAAAAGAAAGAAAAGCAAACCATCCAACTAGCTCAGAGGCGTAAGTATTTTGCTCTGAACTTCATACTGACAATGTTATACACTGTCATGGCAGTTTAACAGAGCACTGGAATCTAATGAGAAAAGATAAGAGAGGAGCACAGACAAAGGAACTCCTGAAAACCAGCCCCCACAGTCTAAGCAAGGCTGGGGCGGGTGCTCAGAACTTATTAAGATAGACTGCCACTCACCAAGGGGCAGGCAATTCGCTTGCAGTCATTTCTTTAAAACTATTAGTCACCTCACACTTATTTCCCTTTAAACAAGGACATTCTGTAACCAGGGATCCATCTATGTGGCGTAGTCATCTGATCGGCCTCAAGGTCACAGACTTAAGTAACACTGTGAGAATTACCTCATTCACCCACTATAGAACCGTTATATCACCGATCAATACAGGAGGCCTCTGCACGCCATCAACAAAGACTTCTCGAGGGAGCATCCTGCATACACCAGAAACAAATTACACCCTTAAAGGCAGATGACACACGGAACACAGAAAGATCCTTTCTGCAAAGCAAAGCCTTTGTTGGGTCTGAGAGGAGTGCCGATCTAATCTCAAAAGAGGGGGTAAAGAAAAGAGGGAGAAGAGAATCCACGTAACAGAAACACAGCACTGTTTGGCACGCGTTCTTTGACACGATGTTTCCCTGGCCTTTCCTGTCAAACACAGGACGCACCTCCTGGGACCTCACGGGGCAGGAGGCAAAGCAAAAATGGTCGTACAATTACAAAGGGCAGCCGTGCGGAGGACCAAAACCAGAACACGTGACACCTCCATGAAGAACCTGCCCTACAGCACCAATTTCACAGTGTACTGGTGACATAATCAGTAACAATGACAACAAACGGTGGAGAATGGTTACTATGTACTGGTCATTGTTCTAATTAATTTACAACTATTACCTCATTCAGCCTTCCCAACGACCCAGTGAACTAGATTACATTGTGATCCACATTGTACAGATGGGAACAGTAACGCACGAGGAGGTTTAAGCATAGTGCCTTGCATCTCATTGGTCAGTGCCTGGAGTTGGGATTCAAACCCAACAGGTAGGCTCTGGAATCACTATATTAAATTGTCTAGTTAACCACAGAACAACAAGTTATCTTTGGGGAGTTTTCACATGCTTTATCCCTCTTCCTGGAATAACTTTCTCCCATATGCACTCTGTTGGGAATGTCTCTCCCAACAGAGCTTTCCACAGAGGAGGTGTTCAATACATGTTTGTGGAAAGAAAGCATAAACAGTTTACTCTAATTAATCGTTCAATCACTCTGTGAGACAGACTGAGAACACAGGCTGCACATTGTTTCCAGGTAAGGAAAATGGGGTTCAGGGAAATCAAATGACTTGTCTAAGGTCCTACGGCTTTGAATAGAAACTCTTCCGTGACTTTAACATTTTTAAACACTGTGGAACACTTTTAAGAAAACAAAGTCTTTTACATAACCTCGAAATAAATAGAGATAAAGACGAAGCTGCTCTGGGGGAGAGAGGTTGAGTCCCGCCCGGGCCCCAGGTTTCTCCGGAGTGGAGCCTGCCAGGCTTTGCAGAATGCAGCTGGAGGACCCCTGCAGCACCGCACTGCACTGCCAGGACACCCAAACCAGGGCAAAGCATGAGCGCAGAGGGGACTGTGCCTAGAGTCCCCTGAGACTCCAAGAGAGGGCAACCAACCATCTTCTTCAAGTCTCACAGATCTACAGACCCCTGGGAGGAGGTACAGGAGGGCATGGCTTCTCCTGTGTAATCCTCGGGGCTCTGGTTTCTCACCCTCTCAATTGGGGTGAGGCTCAGAGACACCAGTTTTTAGCCACCTTTCTCATGCATCTCTTTCTGTTTCCTTCTTTGGAGCCGCTGTTTCTGTTCCGTTTTCAGCCCTGGGGGTTTCCCCTGCAGATAACTAGAAAGGGAGCAACCTCTTGACCTACTTTTTCATCGCTAAACAGAGCAGGAGAGGGCAAAGTGTGCTCAGGGGCTTTGCAAGCTGCTACCTAGGCCTCGACACCTTCGACCAAATCTGGGATTCTTCCAAGTGGCAGACTTCATTCCACAGGGATGGAAAAGTCGGTCGGGGAGAGGGGGCCATGTGACCAGAACGGTACTGCGGGTGGACCCAATCTCAGCAGGCAGAAGGCCCTGGGTATTTCAGAACGTCCAAGCTGGGCCACCTCTAAGAGCCTGCAAACTAGCCTCCCCATTCCAAGAATGGGGAACTTTGTCCCCACAAGGTGACTTAGTCAAAGTTACACAATGACATGGCTGGAGCTAGGCACTACTGATCTCCTGGCCCTGAGCACCCAATACTCTAAGGAAAGAAAGTAGGGTTTGAATGGCACAATGAACCAAAAGGACTCTCCCACCATATCAAATGATGTGAGACAGTAACTTGCTCAGGCTCTGGCTGTTCACATGTGCATCTGTGTAAAATCGTCTCTTAAGACCTTCTGGGGAACAAGAAATCCATCACGTGGAATTACCTGAAGACTTATCAAGTGCTTTGAGGCCCCATAACGCAAGGTGCAATAATGAGAGACATGAAAAAGAAAAGGGTAACCTTTTGCCCACGGCTCCAGGTGCTTCGTGGGTGAATGGGGGAGAGAAAGGAGAAGCCCCCAGACTCCCAGTGGCTCCTGCTGCTGCTCAAATGTGAAAGGCAGCCACACGATCATTAGCATTCCGATCTGCTTCCCCTCCAGATGAGATTTCATCACTGCATCATATTTATTCATTCCTCAATATAAACATAAATTGCTCTTTTCAAATAGCGGCGAGCACTAGGCTTCAGTAAGGCGGAAAGGGATGATCACAGTAAGACGTGCAGCACTTTCGTCTCCCCACACTGAACCTTTCTCTGGCTCCTCCCAGGACTGAGGAAACATAACCTTCTTTGGTTTTTCACATCGGGGCTCTTGGTGGGGACAAAAGGAGGGAGCCCTCAACCCGCGGAAATGTTGCAGGAGCCCCTAGTAAGTTAGTCCTGTTGTAAATGAACCCAAGTATCTCACAACAGCCAAATACAACTCCCAAGTAGGAAAAAAAACGCCAATCTTTTTTTAAAAAGGCTATAACCTTGTGTCTGAACCTGGGAAAGTTTGCTGGGCAATAAAGAACAAATTCTTGACAGAAAGTGAGGCTTTAAAAAACGCATGTCCAACAAATGATCCTGGGGAATGACGGGACATGAGTTGAGAAAATGAGGGAGGTGCCCAAGCCCTCCAGACTTCCTGTGTCTGCTCCTTCCTTCCCAATACGGCCACACCTCCATCTGTGGGGGCAGCTGCAGGTCGTTCCAGCACCACTTTCCCTGGTGAAAAGTAATTTATGATGCCTTTTCCTGTGAAAGGGAAATTGATTTCATCACCTAGAAGTTTATATGCAAAAGGACTATTTCCAATTCTTTTCACTTTGGGATAAGGCAGATTTTTTTCTCTCCTCTGTATATACCAAGGGGGGCCAAAACGACCTGACTCGTATTCACCTTTTGTTATCGGTATATATTGAGTATTACAATTTTAATAGTTTTTTTCCTTTCTTAAAATGTGTATACATTTTTTTGGCACCCTCTGTGTTTTTAAAGTAGTAAAAATGTTAAGTGAAAATCTTTTATTGGCTTGCACATGTGCCAAAAAGGTCACATAAGAGTCTTCACAGAAAAGCAGGCTATAACACAAAGAATCATCAACTATCTATAAATTGAACTCCTAAATGTGCCTTGAACTGGGACATAAGTGACAAATTTTCTCCAGTTTAATTCTGTTTTCATGTTTCCTAGCCACTATGATTTCAGCTATTTTCTAAAGAGAGAGTTCAAGCATGGTCAGAGCTCAGAGGAATTTCGATGTTTTCAAACATTACTACTTGACTGCTTTTAGAGCTTTATGCTCGAGTTAAAGACGTGCACTTAAAAATTAACTCTAACTTCTGGGTTTGGGGTCAGAAGTCAATGACTTCCCATAGGGTCACCGAAGATGCTCTTTGCTGGGTAGGTTTGTCCTGGTGGTGGTTAAAAGTCTTGGGCCAAAAGAAACAGAGATCGTCCCCCCTGACCCCGACTCAATTATGGCACATGAAAACATAACAAGATGTGATGTCTTTACCACCAATTGATTTTCACTATGAGTCTGAAACTGGCAAGATATTTAGAGAAACATTAGGGTATTGGACCATGAGTTAGACAATTCCAGTCCTGGGTCTGCCATCCCCTTGCCCACGGGACTGAGGAAGTCTCAGAACTTCTCTGAATCAGTCAAACAAGGGAGTTAATGGATTTCTCAAGTCCTTGGCATTCTCCAAGCCTCTGCTTCCACGCTCCTCGTTTTTCCCTTTACCAGCAGGGACGGAGTGTGTTAAAAGGCTGCGCCTTTGACCCCAGAGGAATGTGACAAGGGCCTTCCTTGCATTGTTCCCACAGTAACCGGAGCCAGCTGTCCAGGCAGGCCGGCCAAGTTATGGCACATGATTGCACACAACTGGGGACTGTGAGGAGAGAGAGGACTCCACCTCGAGGTTTCCCCACTTCCGAGGGCCCTCGTCTGCAGGTCGGCACACCCCTGGGAACACAAGAACAGGCCTATGATCTTTAATGAATAATATTTGAAGGATCAAAATCTGGGGTGTAGCCACAATCATCTGAGACTCCCCTTAATCACCGGGAGAGGATCCATGTACGTCTTCACCTCTCTGTGGATCTATGGACCTGACTGGAGTGCAATGGGTCGGTGTCAGGTATGTTCCAAGCATCCTGACATGTTCTGACACTAAGAAAAGATAATGGAAGGCAGATGAGAGTGAAAATCTAGGATGAGATTTTCATCTGAAAATCAGGGGGAGCCAAGATTTGTAAACACGAAGCTCAAAGAACTGACAATGAAGGGTTTCCTTTTTGCTTGCAGCCTGCTTCTGAGATACTAATACTGGAGAATCACTGGAAAGCATTATCATTATTTTTAACTTTACTAAGACAGGGAGGAGTTTCTGACAGGGCAAAATGGAAAGGAATTTAGGGCAAGGGTTTGTGTGGTGAAGGGAGGAGAGAAGATTAAGAAAACGAGGCCAGATAAGCAGCTTCTTCCTCCTTTCTTGATAGATGGCTACAACCCAAACAACATCAAGAACATCAGGTCCAGATATCTAAAGACAAAGAAATTGTTGGAAGGAAATCGTTTTTCTATGAGCATAGCAAATAGGCACTTCATGTGGTGGGGTGTTTTTTTTTTTGTTATTATTATTATTTTTTTTTATCTTCCAAACATAGCAGATGAGACCACTTTAGAAGTTTCCTGGAAAAGAGTTTGATAAATTTGTTGGATTTGAATGCTGCTTTAACTTTCATATACCCCAAACAAGCACCGTGTTTGGATCTATACAGATCATGAATGCTCCAGATTAACAGGGGATGAATGAATTCCTCTCTACTGACCTTAAGAGTTTTAAAACATCAAGGTGGAGTCCAGTGGGCTCTGAGACCATCGTATGGGCCAAGAACATAACATTTTGAGGAAGGATTTCTTTTTCCTTTTTGGCAATAGATTGCAAAAAGTCTCCTTAATGAGTTGCAAGAGCCAAGGCATGTATTCCTCAATTCAGGAGCCTGGTAATTGCTGGAACCACAAGTTCAAATGCCATCTAGTTCCTAAGGGTGCTTATAAAACACAAACCACTTCATCACAACCTAGTTGCCTGCTAGAATTTTTAAAGCAAGATTGTGAAATATTCAAGTAACCAACCTTGTGGCATGATTGACACAGGCCCAGAGCTAACAAAGGAACACTAGAATTAGTTTCTCAATTCCAAAATAGGGCCCCTCAAGGAGCTTGTGCTATAGGAGACGAGTTGCTGTTTTGTTTAATGGAACTAAATTTGTGCCCATTTAAATCATGAGCAGGTGGCACTTGGTAGCAAAGAAAGCCCTGAAAATATTCACATTTAGTGAATGCAGTTGTATGTATAATTAGCTGAGATTTATTTTAAAGTACTCTAATCTTTTGTGCTCTTTTCTACAATCCAAACTGCTGAGGAATAGAGAGCAGCTTTTGAATTTATTATGAAAGCACAGCCATCGTTTTATCTGTTAAAAAAATAAAAAATGAGGAAGGTGGCAAAAAGTCTCTCATAATCTATATATTAGGATCAGACCAAAGGAGAGGGCAGCTTGCTTTCAGAGAAACGAGTTTGTCGTTGGAGAGAAATGAGAGAGCTAGCCCAAAGTGCCTAACATACGAGGAGATGGGAAAAATCAAATGTACCCATATTAGAAGCATACTTTTTTTTCCTTAACTTTTTTATGGAAAATTTCAAACATGTACAGAAGACTTTCAATAGAGCACCAGCTTTTCATTACCCAGCATCAATGACAAGCAACTTGTGGCCAGTCGTATGTCCTCAAGCAAACCCCAGAAATATTTAATCCCTAAATATGTCAATTTGAAGCACAGAATTTTTAAGCTCCCTCCTTTTCCCAAGGTCCTGAGAAGTCACATGTCCCTGGGGTGGGTTGAAATCCTGGTCTTCTCACTTGAGACTGGGCATGCCATCTCCACTCCCTTACCCTCCCAACCGGAAATAGGATTAGCATACAAGACAAGCATTGCACTGCTTGGAAATCAGGAAATCCTGAATTTTCATCTCAGCTTTGCCGTTTTTCTGAGCCTTAATTGTCCCAACTACTAAGTAGAGACATGAAAGCGCCACATGATACAATTACGTATGACACACTTACAAAAAACAGTCGACTTTCAATTTATAATAGTTATTTTAACGTTATTTTCATGGAGTTGGGGAAAAATTTTTAGACACTATAAAGCTTAGAAAAGTATTGTGAGGTGAGGTCTCCTGTGTTAAAGAGCTGGTGGGGTGGACATGCGTAATTATTATGTAACTGTACCCTAAGAGCATTTCCATGACAAGTTTATTTTTCACATAAAAAGTAGAACCAAATATTTTAACACATTGAAATGGAAGTTTCTATGAAAAACAAATGTTTCACATAATATAAATCAACATCTCCCAAAGAGGAAAGAGGTGGGCCCTCTTCCTGGGAAAGTTTAGCATCTTTCAGACAAAGAACAGGCAAGCCCAAGAAAAGTGAAAAGAAAAAAGAAACATTCCCTCCCTTTGTCATGGACTTGCCAAACCCCTAACCGAAGTGGGCTTACAATAGAACACCAAATATTCTCAACAAAGTGTCCAAGCCTGGGAAAATAGTAATCAAATGCAGGGTTTCGTGTAAGTGACTGAAATATACCAGTCAACTGCACCCTTTTTCCTTCTCAAACACATATAACGGTACAGTATTAGGGGAGATCATGGGACAGAGGTAATTATAATGTTTAAGAAATCCCATTCTAAGTCAACCCCAAACCTTGAGATTAGGCTTTAAATGCACTTGTTTTCAAAAGCCAAACCACAGGAAATCTTGTCATTTTTAATATACGCTGGCAACAAATGCACACCATGTGTAACCTCACCATCAAACCCAAACTGTGGGCCAAGTGTCATAGAGAAACAGTTGGATGTGGGAAATGGCCTACCCGCCTGTATTAGTTTCCTGGGGCTGTCATAACAAATTACCACAGACTGGATGGCATAAACAACAGAAATGTATTGTCTCATAGTGCGGGAGGCTAAAAGGCCAAGACCAAGGTGTTGGCAGGGTTGGTTCCTTCCGAGGGCCGTGAGGGAAAGATCTGTTCCATGCCTCCTAGCTTCTGGTGCTTTGCCAGAAATCTTTGGCCTCCATTGGCTTGTGACAGCATAACTCCAGTCATAACGTGACATTCTCCCAGCATCTCTGTCTTGGTGTCCACATTTCCTCTTTTTATAAGGACACTGGTCATATTGGATTGGGGCCCACCCTAATGGCCTCATCTTAACTTGGTCATCTGCAAAGACCCGATTTCCAGATACGGTCACACTCACAGATGCTGGGGGTTAGGACCACAACATCTTTTGGGGGTGGCGGGACACAATTCCACACATAACACCGCCTCATATCCACCTAACTTAAGAGTGGTAAGTGGGGAATCCGAGCCAACTCTCTTGGCAGTTCCGATTGTTCCACAGAGTAGGTCACCCTTGGTTGTCCACAGGTATTACAGGGAACACTCAGGAATACGCACACCATACTATGGAAAACAGTACGGAGGTATGTCAAAAAATTGAAAATGGAACTACCTTATGACTTAGCAATTCCACTCTTGGGTATCTATCCAGAGAATTCCAAAATGCTAATTCGAAAAAAATCTATGCATCCCTATGTTTATTGCAGCACTATACACAATAGCCAAGACATGGAAACAACCAAAATGCCCATCGGAAGATGACTGGATTAAGAAACTGTGGTACATTTATACAATGGAGTATTACGCAGTCATAAAGAAGAAAGAAATCTTACCATTTGCAACAATATGGATGGACCTAGAGAACATTATGCTACGTGAAATAAGTCAGACAGAGAAAGACAAATACCATATGATCTCACTTATATGTGGAATCTAAATAGAATAAATGAATGAATTAATCAGAAACAGTCTCAGAGACATAGAGGAAAAACTGAGGGTTGCTAGATGGAAAGTGGGGTGGGATCAGGGGGAAGGTGAGGGGATTAGAAAACAGTCAGTAACCACAAGATGGCCACGGGGATACGAAAGTCAATTTGGGAAATATAATCAATAATGTTGTAAAGATTTTGTAGGGTATCCGATGGACACTTGTCTCGTTAGGGAGACCACCTCAGGGATGATGTAGATGCCTGATCACTGCACTGTACACCTGAAGTTGAATAATAATGAATGTCAACTATAATTTTATATGTGTGTGTGTGTGTGTGTGTATTTTATATATATATATATATATATATATATATATCACAAGTCACAAGAAGAGGAGTACAGCATAAGGAATAGAGACAGTGGAAACGCAATGGCTGTATGTGATGTCAGAGGGGTAGTAGATTGGGGGAGGGGGGTTATCACTGTTTGAGGGGTATAAATGATAAATGTCTAACAAGTACAGTGTTTTGCACACATGAAACTAATAAAAAAATCAAAAAAAAAAAAAAACAAGAATAGGCACATCATGCCTACGGTTACACCCTAGGAAACCATCCCTTGGCTTTATTGTGATATCAGGGCCCATTTACATTGCCTTCCCTCCTGCAACCGTTCTCAGCTTTGGCCAAGTGGCTACCATGCAATCTACTCGTACATGTCAACTTGGCCCCTTTCAACCTCAAGATAGGAGAGAAGTCAATCATAGCCTTCTGCCAATTTTGCTTCCTGTGTTACACATTCAGCCCACCTTTGTTCCTCCTCCTTTTATCACTTGTACATTTGGGGCAAGCCAAGAGGTATCTTAGAAAATGGAACCAAAATTTATTTTTAACCTATTTATATGGCTGGCATAAATATTAGGCCGTGAGGGAAACCATGATGGTTATCATTGAACATGCTCTTTGGCAGTTTTACAGATGTCTTTCAAGCATGATAGATGCAGAATGTAATTATTAAACAACTCTGATAGCAAATACATCGTTATTCCCAATTTATAGAGGAGGAAACTAAAGCTCCAAAAGGTTAAGTAATTCAGTCACGGATACACAGCTAGTAAATCAGAGGCGAATTATGGACCCATCTCTTCTGGCATTAAGTTCCATATTTTTACACAAGACATAATGTGACATAGTCTATATTAAATTATCCATAAGGATTGAAAGTTTTTTCTTGACTATAAGCAGTATGGTAGCAATAATAAAATATTATGTTTATAGTCCACATTTTAAAACATTTTAACTTTAGGTTTTATTTATCCTTATAAAACTGGGTGAGTTATTCTTAGGCCCATTTTACAGATGATAAGTTAAGATAGAGGTTATGTAATTTGCTTAAACAAACCAATGAGTTGACAGTGAAGCTGATCTAAGAAACCTCATATTTTATTTCAAAACATAGTATGAACTTACAAAGAGGATAATTCAATATAACATCCTTGGAGACACATAAAACTAGAAAGAAAATAATGTAAATGAAGAATAAAAAGAAAATTGGATAAATTTCTGTATGTTTTACTACAGGAAGAAGGGGCACACGTTTGTGTCACGGCTGTCACGGAATGGATCCCTATGATGTCAGAGAAGCCAGTCTAGATGACCTCTGAGGTCCCTTAGAATGCATAAAAGGCTATTCTAAGCAAGCCATGCAAGACTCGTGACTGGTGAAGGTGGAGAATATACTTTCTAGTTCATTACAGACCCCAAGATTCCCTTTGGTTCTTCACAACCCAAATTCATGAGAGAACACTTTCTGAAGAAGTAGAATCTGAGCTAACTCTAGAAGATTAAACAGCTTTAGAAAAGAAAGGTAACAAACACCTGTGTTCCAATATGGTCCACAGACCATTGTGGTTAGAGGTGCAAGTCTGGGTGAAGTGACAGTGGAGGACGTGTAACAGAGGGTCTCAAAGGACCTGCTGAGTAATTGAGATGATTCTGTAGACTGAAGGGGCTTCAAAAGATTTTGAGCAGGGGAATGACCTCATCAGATGCACTCTGTCTACTGCCACTGAGTGACACTCACATCAACAAGTCCCGCCCTGACTACTCTTTCAAGATTCAGGCACGTTTTTCTGAATGGCTGCTACGACTCTCTACATGGTTGTCCTGTTGGCACTTCCAACTGGGCTTGTTAGAGCTCTACGATCCCTTACAGATCTAATGGTCTGTGACTCTAGCAAAAGTTGCATGTCTGAAAAACTGACAGTTCCTTTGGGGAGACTGAAAATAAGTAAGGAACAGAGAAGTCATATTCAAGAGGCAGAGCAAAAAGAGCAATGTCTTTGAGTTGAAAAAAAAAGTCTAGGTTAGTCATTTCTCTCTGACTGAGCCCAGTTCTTAACTACCTATTGTATCTGAGCACGTATCAGACTGTGCACATTTGCATACACGGTGGGAGTACTGAGTGGGTATTGCTAAACTCTCTCCAAGGACACATGCTCTTGGTGACAAGCCACCATGGCCTTCTTGCCAGTTATAGCTGCTACCTTGCACCTGGAGAGGCTGGCTCTAGAAACAACAAAGTACAGAAAAAGAATCCTGAGTTGCTAAGTATTTTCAGCATTCCACGCCGCTATACCCAAAACCACTCATGCTCATCTTTCTAACCAACTCATTCTATTTCTAACAAGTGTCCCCCTGAATTCTTGTGAGAGTAGATAGGGAGTTTGCCCCAAAGACAGGTGAAGAACCTCCACGATACCCTTTAACAGGAGTAAAAATGTGTTTTCCTGTTAAACTTTCCCTCTGCTTCTTCAAAAGAAACAGTATTTTGAAAACCCTTGAGCAGAAAGGAGAAGCAGCACATTAATTCACACAGTGTGCTTTGAATAGGTATAGTTTATAAGGTAGAGAAATTTGTCTTCTCTTTTTTCTGGACATAGCTTACGAAAGAAAAATTACGAGCATGGATGGGTTGTCACTCCACTCCCTGAAGTTACAGAAGATACTCTTTTCACAAACCTAACATCCAACATTCATCTTCGCTCTGACAGAAACCACTGTTACGCACTATCTGGCCCTGACTGGAGAATCTGGTCAGAATGTGTCTCATGGGGTAGTGTCACCTTTCTGTCTCTGTACCTGCTGGTATGACCTGCTGGTCCACACCAGTGCTGGTCAACTGCACTCAAGCTTCCCTATCTGTTTAACTTCCATGCGTGCTCAACACAGCACCTTGATCATATACGGAATTCTCATCCAGAGCAACTTTGTCTGGACTCTTCTGCCTAAAAGTGTGGCCACTTTGTTCACGCCAGATGATATAATACTAAATCATTAAAATCACGGAGAGAAAAATGGTTTCAACTTCAGGAATGCTTCTATGGACAATGGCTCATATACCAGGACGTATAGATCTTTTCAGAGATATTATTCGGATTCCACTTTCTCTCAGGCCATTGACCTCTAAGATTTGTGTTTCTTGGCCAATTGGCAGGGCCAAGACACACAGTAAAGAAGACTATGGTTTGGTTCTGATCATACCTGACCTTACTGGCTTACACTATAGTAACCAAGCATACAGTGCAAATATTGTATGATTCTAAGGCTATTTTGATCGCCTTATTAAAAATCCAAAATAAAATCTACAATACTCCAATTTTTTCCTTATAGATAAACAGTATCACCCCAAAACTCTCTAAAACATATCTCACCCCTCTACCTTTTCAGAACACTCTGGACCTTCAATGGCAGTCTTCCCTGGTCTCCCATGTGAGGGTCAGGCGCCCTCCTGCATTTTGTAGTTTCGACTGCATTCTGTAGTTCCTGCTAATACTACTTGTCTCCGCTACTTGTATTGGAATTGACTAAGTATTTTGTATCTACTGCACTGTAATAACGGTAAAGTAGACAGTGGGGGTAGCAAATATTTCCCTTGCGTCCACATTAGTACCTTCAGTATTCAGTACCTTACTTGGCCTGTAGTAGAACCTCAACAAAAGACTAGCGGGCTGACTGATGGAAAATAAAACCCATAGTTCTGAATAACTGCTATTTACTCATGCAGACGATGATCGGTACAACTGTCTCTCACTCCATTTGGCACTGACCGTGGCCCTCAATGGCCCACGGCCACAGTTACTGCCAGTGGCCATCCTCACTAGGGGGGTATCATCACCACAAAATAAGACAATGAGCTTCTCTGCTTGAAGTCATCAGGAGCTAGAAGCTTTTGTAGCTTTCTCCTTTGAGAGAGTCAGGAGGCTTGACAGAATCTTAAAACAGGGAAAGCTTTGAAAGAGTATGGGCAAAACCTCAAGCATTTAGGGCTGGGAACAATTATCCCTCTGCACTTAAACCATTTTCTTTTGGAGAGGGCAGCACTGGGGAGTCAAGATTTTCATGGAGTTCTAGGTTAGCGCCTTTCAAGTAAGAAGATATCTTTTATGACACTGATGCTTGCACAACAAATTATAAATAGATTAGAGTATGCGTATGACATGACACACAACAGTTTAAGATAATTTAATCAAAGGGCAAAAATAATTTGGCGGGAAATAGTTAAATCCACAGGACCATAATCTATTGACAGTAAAACAAGTGAATCATGGAAAAGATGATCCTGGCAAAACAATAGCTTGTGTTTAAGTCCATCAAGAAGTTTTTTCTTGAAAACCTACTACGTGCTCAGCACTGGTCCAGAATTTGTGGGGACTATGGAAGAAATCGTGGCCATAGTTCAGGGCTGATTCCTCCCACCAGTCTACAAGCTCCACCCCACAGACACTGCTGGCATGTTTCCAAAACGTGAACGCAATCGTGCCCATCCCGTCTACAGCCACCACCACCGCACTCATACCGTGTTTCCCCGAAAATAAGACCTCGCCGGACCATCAGCTCTAATGCGTCTTTTGGAGCAAAAATTAATATAAGACACGGTCTTATTTTACTAATGTAAGATCAGGTCTTACATAACATAGTATAAGACCGGGTCTTATATTAATTTTTGCTCCAAAAGATGCATTAGAGCTGATGGTCTGGCTAGGTTTATTTTTGGGGAAACACAGTAATCCAAGCACAACAAATGAGACCCTGCTCAATCCGAGACCTGCCGTCCTCTCCTGTGTTACTGCTCACAACTCCCTAGCTCATAACCTGGGACTCAGCCATATTCAATTAGTCACACTTCCCTGGGTTTCAGACTCCTTGACTCCTTCAAGCCTATGCCTTTGAAAATGCTGTCCTTCCCTGCATAGAAGCACTTCCTTAGAACATTTTGTCTGCTTACTCTTCATAACTCATCTCTCTGAGAAGTCTTTCCTATAAACACTCCTTCACCCCCTGCTCTTTACGAGTTTCCCCAGCACCCTCTGTACATACGGCTCATGGCACTCGATGCACGGAATTCTTCCTTCCTTCCCTCTGCCCTGCTTCCTCCGGCCCATCTATGAATACTTATTGAGCAACTGCTTTCTACAAGGCCCTGTGCTTGGTCCTTTGTGTACCACATCTCTAATAAATCCACAGCAAACCCCTGAATTGCAGGCATGACTTACAGATGAGAAACGAAGCTCAGAAAGGTTCTGTAACTTGGTCAAGTTCACACAGCCAGTAAGTGGCAGAACCAGATGCTTCTGCTCTGAGCCCTTGCTCTTTCCTCCTTAACACACCGCCTAAGAAGATGGTGAGAAGACTTGCCTGAGATGCCCGCCCAGAGCCCCATGGTTCCTGCAATGTGAAAATCAGGGTTTTGACATGAAACCAGCTGGTGCAAGCCGGAGGTGTGCGTGTCCAGAATCAGGAGGGTGGGCACAGCCTTGCAGTCTGTTTGCTTCCTTCTCGTCTGTTTGCTCCCTTCCCAGAGCTTTCTCTTTCCAACGTGTCATATACATGACTGTGCAGTGAGTCCCAAACCCCCTACCTATCAGTTTCTCCCATTTTTGGAGTCAGCCTAAATTCCTTTTGTTTTTAACCACAACACACCAACTCCTTATGTGAGATGTTTCCAACAAGCATCAAAGCCTCAATTGTTACTGTCTTTTTTGTTTTCTTTTCTAGTTCTGCTAATGCAAGGAACAGCATGTCCTAGTATTAATTAGCAATGTCAGGTTCGGGGTTAGCACATAAAATACCTCTCCAGTTTCTTTGCAAGAGATCAAAATACTTTTTTTATGGCAACATCAAAAAGAATCAACATGTAAACATGTTTCAATAGGCATTCTTTTCTGCTTCAGCGATTTCTCAATATTTGAAACTCTTTATTAGTCTGTTTTGCTTACAAATGGTGAAATATTTCACTATTTCTTCTAAGCCTTTTCTGAGACTGTTTATCATATTTGCTGACAATTAGTGTTTTGTGCCATTCTTTTAGTATTAATATTCTGGGGAAAATTAGTACCCTAGAAATATTTATCACATGGCTTGGTTTTGGGGGACAGTGAGAAAAGCAATCCATATTTTACCTGTTCTTCCTTTTCATCCCTTTCTCCCTCTCTTCCTCCTTTCCGAAATCCTTTAGCAAAAGCTTTTACTTTATCCTCACGGTGCTACATATTCCTATAGCTTCTTAGTCTTTTCACTTCATTGGCAAATGAAAATTACCATGAGATTAAAGTCGAATTGCTGCCTTCTTCCTTTATAGCATGGACTTCCCACTCACAAACTCCTGTCAACGCTGCTGAGGAAAATCAGTCTACTATTTTATCACGGCAGGAGAACTGGCAGAGTATGGTTTACCTCTCTGCAAACAATTCTGTCACATCCCGCGTTTCCAAAATGCTTTCTGCTCATTATAAAGTCCTGTAAAAGCAAACGGACATTAAACATGCTGAACCCCAAGGCAGCCTCACTGTCAAAAGGGGAAACCCAAGAAGCATTCCATTCAAGTTAAAAACTCCACAAGGCTGTCCACCGTCATTGCTGTTATTCAACACTGTTCTGGTGGAATTAGCCAATTTAGTTATATAAGAGAAAGAAATAAGCACTATAAAATTGGAAAAGGAGGCAGTGAAATTATCATTATTTGCGTATGCTGTGACTGCAAATCTGAGCAAGTCAATTGAACAACTATTGTAGACACTCAGAGAATTCCATAAGGTAATTAATAAAAGCAATATGGAAAAATCAATAGACTTCCTAAATGACAGTGGGTAAAAAGACATCCCATTTTTAAGAGCAACAAACATATAAAAATACGTACAGATAATGTTGATGAGAAATATGAAAGATCTATGGAAAGAAAAATTTGAAACACTGCTGAGGGACAGAGAAGCCGATATGAACACTGAAAAGCTCTACACTGGCCTCGAATAGGAAGTCACTGTTGAGAAAGAGAATAATTCTTCTCAAATTAACCTATAAACTTGATACAATGTCAAAAAATATCATTAGTAATCTAATTTTGAAGTTCATATAGAGACATAAATAGGAAATAACAGCCATAAAAATGATGCAAAAAGAAATAAGGAAAGGCTAGCATACAAGATATTAAAAGTATTATAAAGCTCCAGAAATTAAATCAGTATGCACTGGCATATGGATAGAAAGTATGATCAACAGAAAAAGAAATAAACCCAACTAGATACTGAATACAGTGTATAATAAAGTTGAACTGCATTTTAGTGGGAGAAAGGACTTTTAATAAAGGATGGTCACCTGGAAAAAATTAAGTTAGATCCCCAGTTCACATGATACATTAAAGTAAAACACACAGTTACCAAATATTTAAACGTAGAAAATGAAAACATAAAAACTCTAGGAAGAACCTTGAAAACATAATGCTGAATGGAAGAAGCCAGTCACATTAGACCGCGCTTTGTATGGTTCCATTTATATAAAATGTCCAGAATAGGCAAATCCATAGAAAAAGAAAACAGCATATTAATGGTTACCAGGGGCTGGAGGATGAAGGGACTGGGGAGTGACTGTTAATGGAGATAGGGTTTCTTTTGGGGGTGATGAAAATATTCTGAAATTAGATTGTGGCAATGGTTGTACAACTCTGTAAATATACGAAAACCACTAAATTGTACACATGAAAGGGGTGCATTTTATGGTATGTGAATTTTATCTCAGTAAAGCTATGATTTAAAAAGTACTACGCAATAATATGAGACAGTATTTTTAAATATTTGAGTTCCAGTGGAGAAGGCATACGTGTATGTCAAAAAGTTAAAAGCCAAAAACAAAAAGTCTGATGACTAAGACTACATACTTTTAAAAACAAATCCTGCATGAAAGAAATATAAGAAGTCAAAAAAATAAATAAATGGAACAATTTTGAAAAATACAAAAGGACTAATTTTCTGGACCTACTGAGTGCTCCTAAAAATTGAGTCACTGGAAAGACCAAAACCCATTAAAAAAAAAAAAAAAAAAGGGCAATGAACATAAATATACAATTCTCAAAAAACAGAAATGGCTCTTACAGTTGTGAAAAGATAGTCAGTCAGTCATCACTATAATAAGCAAAACTCATATTAATAAAGCTACTAATAGGTAGTAGTGTTTACCTCTTAGGTTGGCCTAGATGGGGAATTTTAATAACATTGTGTGTGTGGAGAAAAGGCGCTCACACAGTGCTCGTGGGAGCACACATCCGTGCCAATGCCAGATCAGAGGGCAATTTGGCAAGGTTTACCGAAATGAAAACTGCACATTCCTTTGGATCCAACAATTCCACTTCAGTAATTTCTCCTCCGGAGATCCTCGCTGACATATGAAATGCTATTTATAGAAAATAATTCAGTGAAGCACTGTTCATAGAAGCAGAAGCAGATGACTGGAAACAACCAAAAGTCCATCATCGTGGGACTGAATAAATTATGGCAAAACCATACAATGTAATAATAGTATTTACCCCGTTTCCCCTGAAAATAAGACCTAGCTGGACAATCAGCTCTAATGCATCTTTTGGAGCAAAAATTAATATAAGACCCGGTCTTATTTGATCTAGCTGGACGCATTAGAGCTGATTGTTTAGCTAGGTCTTATTTTTGGGGAAACATGGTAGATATGAAGAAGAATATAAGGCTGCTTTCTGTGTGCTGACAAGAAAGGTTTCCTGGGACATATAGCTAGGTGAACATCGGGAAAGGGCAGAACAGTGGATATGGTGTAAATATTATGTTTAAAAAACCCACATTTTTATTATATAGGTATAAAATATTGCCTAAATGGACCTTAAATACAATGATGATGGAGCTTACCTCTATGAACTAAGTAGGGTGACTTGTAAACAGAAATAAGACGACTCATTTTTCCTTGTACACCTATGATACCTTTGTACTTTTAGTGATTTAAAACAAATTACTTAATCCTTTTAGTTAAAAGAAAGAAAATAAAAACAAATATGGCAGGGATACTGAAATAGGAAATTAACAAAATACGCAATCTAATTTTGGATAGCTGTCTTGGCTATTTTTAACATCTTGATTATTTTTAATACGGGTATACTTAAGAAAAAATTAGTAATTTTTAAAAATCCCTCACAAGAGAACACATGGGAACTGATTCAACTTTTGTAAAACAGATGCATTCAGTTAAGCTTCTAAGAACACCACCCCCACCACACACACACACACACACACACACACACACACACACACACACCCTCCAGAGTGGCAGGACTATCTCCAAGACCAAGTGGACAATTCAATCTTCATAACTGTCACTCAAATTTTGCCTCTCCTATAGCTAGAATGTGTCAACTAGATAGACTTGTTGATTTATCCTCAGGACACAAAGGAAAAGACCAATTTTGCCTTTTTCTTCTTACCTGCACTGTTACATCTCCCATTGGCCATCAGTTAAATTTGGAACAAAATAGCTGTAAAAGTGTCCTGATAAAAACTGTAGTGAACTCATCAGACATTCCCTGAAGAGTTTGTTCAAAGTTTGGGTTGGGGGTGTTGAGAAAGTGTGAAGATAGAATAGAGGAGACCTATTTGTGCATCTGGCTTCTCTCTGACCCCCTTTTGAAGGAGTACTGGGTGATCAGGCAGAATAGCCTGGTCAGCAGTGATGGGTCATCAAAAGTAAAGGATTCCGGACTCCAGCAAAACTTCTCATTTTAACCCTCTCACAGAGATTATAGCATGTCCATGGGTTTAGCACCTCTTCTGTCAAGTGCAACTTTTTGGATTCCCTTGAAGACACAAATCAATCACTACAAAATAGCTGACGAGGCTTACTTTTCTCCCTCTATGACCTTCCTAGCCATTACAGCCAACTTCCCATTGTCTACCTGACAGGTAGCTGAAATTCACACGTAACCCCCAACTTCATAAAAAATTCCAACCTCCTCTCTTGTATATGAGAAAATAACACCTTTCATGATTCCATCTCCTATGTTCACAGAGGAGAGAATGGGAGTAAGCAATTAGTGTGGCTTATACAAAACTTAGGGAAACTACTTTAAAAAGACAATCAGAAGAATTTTAAAACACATTCTACAAAATTCAGGCATCCTACCCAATTAGCCTTCAAAAAAAAAAATTCCGCAGAAGTTCTGATTCGTTGGATAACTGCTATGCAGGACATCTGATACTAGAGACCAGACCCACTTGTACATCTAACAATTGTGCTTTGGATGAGCAAAGCACAGAATTGAAGGGAAAAGGGAGGCAGAAGAATTGATGTCTGGGTTCCTTGAGATTTTCAAAAAGCAAAAGGAACAAATGTTCCTCTATAGAAAGTGGGAGGTGGTAATTTTTGAAGAGACTAGAAAAGTTTGGAATAGGTCCCATGGAAATGTGACAGTGCATCTCCTAGAGAAGAAGTAACAAGGACCTGGTCTCAAATTGAATAGCAAGACTTCACATGAGGACCAATAAATTGGGTTTGGGGACCTCTGAGCAGCTGCGTTAAGTGGTGATCAATCACCCAGGGCTGGTGTTTGGAAGGGACTGTATGACACTCAACTAATGGGAAAGCACAGTAAAACTTGAAAACCATGAGACCTGGGCTGGGTAGGGAGACAGTGAGCTCGCAGGAGGCTGACACAGTGACTAAGGAGTGCGGATGGGCCCGAGCTCATGGTGAGGTGATAACTGGGTTCAGAGAAAGAGAGAAAAAGCAGAGGCTGTGACCAGAGCGTGCAATGGCAGAGTTTTTAGGATTTAGAAAGGTTCAAAGGATGTCAGTTCAAGTTGATAAACAGGCCGTAGGAGTGGCAGTATTCGTGGGGGGCTCAAGTGAAGGAGAGATGTCTGAAGGTGAGGAGGCTGAGCAACTGGGGCGCAGAGCATTAGAAGAGTCAGGATGAACTGAGTACCAGCCGGCACCAGGTGCCGCCTCTCTCAAACAGAGAGAGAACTCGTTCCTAACCACTTTGTCAAGGACGAACACAAATGCCAGCTCTGGGTCCAAGGGAAGTTAATAAAGAGTCTTTGAACCATGTTCCTTACTTTTCACAAGCAAATCGGAGGGAGGGCTCATGACTAAAGAGACAATTTTCTGACAGATGAACAGGTGGTACATGAGCTGGGGTAACATCATTGTGTGGGAGAGAACAGAGAGCACTGTGGTTAAGAGTAAAAGAGATGTGGGTCCAAATCCCTGCTCCTCCAGCTTCCCAGCTGAATGACTTCAGGCTCTGCGGAGCCTCTAAATCTCAGCCATCCCATCCGTAAAGGGAGGGTTTTCTGAGAACTGCTGTAACACATGCATGACGCTCACCAGAGGCAGGTGACACTTTTTTACTGCCTATTCCCTAGTGTTCCGTAGCATTCCTTTTCATCGGGGGCTCTCTATTGTTTTAGTTGCTTTCTTAATAAATGGTTAGCTTTTGCTCTTAGTGAAAAAAATACAAAAGACAGAGAAAGCAAAGAATGAACACAGCATAAAATCACACAAAGGCCTCTTCCAATCAGATGATGAACTTTACAGTCAGGTGGTTAGTGATGAGTAAAAGTTACTTGATGCTCTTACATTCTCAAGGGAAATTATTTTTAGGAGAGTGAGATAGGTAAGAAGAGACTAGTGAAGCAAACAAGCGTATAAAAGGGAAAAATCATTTACTATCTTATTTATAACTGCTTAAGCGTAAGCTACACAGAGAAACGAGAACATGTCCACAGAAAAGCTTGCACAGGAATGTTCATAGCAGGATTATTCATAATACCCAAAAAAGTAGAAACAACTCAAATGTCCATCAACTCATGAATGGATAAACAAAACGTGGTGTATCTATACCATGAAAAACCATTCAACCATAACACGGAATGAATACTGACACACGCTCCAATGTGGCTGGACCTTGCAAACATTATGCTGAGTGAAAGAAGCCAGGCACAGAAGGCCACGTATTGTGTGCTTCCATTCATTTGAAATGTCTAGAATAGTGAAACCTATATATAGAGAAAACAGATTAGTGGTTGCCAAGAGCCGAAGAGTGGGGGGTGGGAAATGGGATGTGATTGCTAAAGGGTATATATAAAGGGTTCTTTTTGGGGTGATGAAAATGTTCTAAAATTTATTGTGGTGCTAGCTGCCCAACTCTGTGACTATAAAAAGCACTGAGTGTACACTTAAAAAAGAACAAAGTTAGCGACATGGTTCTTATCACTTCCAGCTTCCCATCTCCTGTATAAAGACTATTCATCTTCCCAGGGTGAGAGGTCTTGATGGGCAGAGCATATGAAATGTAGAATTCCAGCAGTTCCTTTACTTATGAATATCAGACGCTATCGATCCTCTTCCTCTGGAGACATTCTCAGGTGGGTGCCAGGGAGGTTATTGCTCTTCTCCTTTCTATCTGCTTCTTTCTCTCTTAGCGACTGCATTCGTCTCCCCATGAGCACAGTGGTTAAAAATCAATCACTGCTTGATGTTGGCAGGCAAAAGCTTTAAATTGGACGGGCCTTTCATACCCAGTTTCAAGCCTATGAAAAATCCCGCGGGGGTGCCCTGACGCATGGGTCTTTGGCTTCTCCACACCATGAGAACCGGGTCCCTGAAAGCAATGCTTCCTCACACTCCTCCCCTTAATTCTCAACGTCATTTTCTTTAGGGAACAAAGTGCCAGGAGAAAGTATTGAAAAACGATTCCCCATGGCCCGTTTGAGGTTTGATTTATCTGACAAACATGACAATAACGGCCTACAAAGTAACCTCATAATATCATGGGTTCCAGGAAATCAACGTTTTCCATAAAAGTCAACAGTGCTTTTAAGGGAATACTAAAGTTAAAAAATCAGAATGCCAATTTACTCACTTGCAAAAATAATAATAATCCCAGTACTCCTACTACTACTAAGACTAATAAAAATAATAATGATGATGATTTCCACATGACTCCGAAGGTCTCTGGGTCATGCTGGCTTTTAATCACAAATAAAACTGCTTTTACTATTTAAACTATTTTACTATTCCAAGAATCAAATACGAAAGAATTTCTCAAAGGATTTCCATGTAAACCATTTTAACATATAGGGTTCATAAAGTCTCTTTAAATGTGAATAAAGTCTCTACATATGTCTCAGCTCAAATGTGCGGCATGGAAGACCCAAAACAAATGATAAAGCATCATGTTTTATAACAGGTTACTCTGGTCAATGGCGTGTCAGCCATAAAACATAAACTTTTACCGAGACAAGCACAATCCAGGCTGTAAAGCAGCCCACTGGGCCCAATTTCCATGAAGAGGTGCCAACCCCATTTGGTGCATATAATCTGCAAATGAATCTAAGAGCTATCAGAGCTGATAACTGTGGGACTCTAGCTGGCAGGGGGTAGAGGAAGTCTCTAGAAAGACAGAAAAAGGATTTTTCATGACATTGGAAATTAAGAGCAGATTATAGAAGACTGAAATTGAATAACAAGAATAAAGCTTTCATGTCTCTGTAGATACCTAGAAATCTGTATACTTGAGCTGGCCATAGAACATAAATCTATGAAACAATGATTTATATTCTACACTCAGCATTTCATGTTTTTGCATCCAGATATAAGAAGCACAACACCCCGTTCTGCTTTCACTTGGGTAAGACTGAAAAACTCAGATGGTACCACATTTCTTGTGGGGTCTGAAACAGGTGGCTTAGAGAGTTCTCCCTTGATTAACGATTTTTGTCTCCGTTTTAGTACTATGGATACCCCCTAAGTGTTCTCTTGCAGTATTGGAGTAACTTCTAGCTTCTCTTGTAACATTATAAGCAGTGTACTTATGGGAAAATATAAATTGTCAACACTCAGTAAAAACCTGAGAGTATTTAATCATAATGTCACATTTTTATATAATACTCTACAGTTCATAAAACGCTTTCTTCCACACTCGTGTAGGTTTCTTTGTATTAAGCCGCAGTTTGGCAGTGCAATTTCTGTAAAACTCTTTCTATGGTATTAGTCAAATAATGAACATTTAACATAAAGGTGACCTGGAATCTATGAGGACAATTTGGGGGCAAATAGTTGCAGACTGGGGATGGCAGAAGGATCATGACATCACAATTATTCGCACAGTTTTGACAGTCAAAATGCCATCACACGATACAACAAAATACATAACATTAAAACCAACAGGAAATGTTTCTTGCATGGGCTGCAGTCCTGTTTTAAACAGAAGGGAAGGATCATTCAATGTAACTACTATTCACTTAATTTTACCTACAGTAGCGTCAAAATCTGAGCTTGCAAGGGCAAATCAGGGTAGCGGCTGAACTGAAACAGTTTCTCACCATTGGGTGTACACGTGCAAGCGGGGAACAAAGCATTCTTTTTCATACGGAAACACATCACCCTAACAATCTAACTATGACAAGGCTGCATAGTCCTGGGTATGCATTCTATTTCTACCTCCTAAGGGAACAGCATAAGTAACATCTGTGATCATATCCTGTCAGCTGCTCTGCTAGGAGCAGAAAATTTTACTTGTATAGGGATAGTTCCCTAAGAAGGAGGATCTCTAAGACCAGGGTTTCACCTTTTCACTTTACAATATGATGCCAGCAGCAACATTTTTGTGCACACATTACCCTATCCACAGGTTAAAAGTAAACAAGGTATGGAATCTGCAAATTGGCTCCAAACAACTATAACATCCGTGAAATATGTCTCTGTGTCGACAAACTATAAAATGCTTAAGACTTTTATGTTAACAAGGCTTTTTTGCTTCAACGTGTTGGATTTTTCTGTTACATGTGTGGAACACACACAAGAGAGAATTTTAAACCACAGAGTTCTTGAACCTTTACAAGCCAAGACAGTAATTACATTGCAAGATATCTGACAACCCAGGGTAATACGAGAAAAGAATTCTCCCCCCCAACCCCCAATACCACCACTTCCTTTAAATAGTTTTCATTTTTCCTACAATTTACAGACTGCCTGCTCAAAAGATTTTCACAGTCATGAATCCTACTAAAGATAGATTGGGAGATAAAATAAAATCACTATTTCTATTCAGAAGAATATTTGAGGCACCTCCAAAGGAAATGTTTCTCCAAACATAAAGAGCGTATTAAATTTTAAGAGCCAGGCTATCATCAAATGAAGGCAGAGAAAAGTAAACGTAAGTTAACTTGACAAGCCCATACTGATAAAGCACAGATAAACGTTATCTCTGGCTGACATGCCCAAGACGGGGAGTACTCAGTTCACAAATGAGCTGTGTACAGACAGTTCATTTTTAAGTCAGTTATTTGGAACTCCAAACTCATTTTCTCAGAGAAATAATGTTATAAATAGTGCATGGTTTTGTAGTAATGCAAACAAGAGCTAATAGTAGACAAAATGTAGACAAATGCTAGTACTGACAGCGCTTAAGTGAGTCAGCCCTGTGTTGAACAGGGAACAATAAATGCAGGAATCAGGTGGGCGGACAACAATGTTTCTTCTTCCTTACCTGGAACTTCCAGTGTTTTCTGGCATCTGGATATTCTCCCCCCGCCCCTATCTAAATGTGTCATCCCAGCCCATTCAACAGAATACCAAAATAATTTTAAACAGTTAACCCTTGACCCCTCTCCCCAACTTTCATGTCCCCTTCTTGTGCCCAGTCGTCTGACAATCACAGGCTAATAAATAAATGAATTCAGTAAACACGTTTTTTAGAGTTTTGGTGGAAGATATAATCTTGGGAGAGTAGAATGGGGACACAACCAAGCTCTGAGCATAGAACACAGAGGATGAGACATCTGGGAGGACTGGGATAATTTCAGGACTTCCCTTGGAATTTTGTAACGTTAACAGTAATAGGACTCAGCTCCTAGGAAGTGCAGTTGGAAGAACTAAAGTAGAAGCTGGTTCCTGACCAACAGGCATAGATAAATCCCAGGATGTGGTGGGAATACCACCGTGTAGAGGCAGTATTTGGAAGGTTCCTTGCCTTTCCATGTGGAGCCACACATGACTCCTTGTTCTCCTTCCCACTGAAGATATAACATCAGGGAATGTAAATTCAGATCGATACGGCTTAAAGGACAAAAAGTCCTCATTCACTGACTTAGTGGGACCCTGATTTTTCTGGGACAGAGGTGCGGTGTCCTGCAAATAACTGGGTCCTCACCCAGGTGTGCAGCCAGAGTATGGCTGGGATGGAGGCAAAGGGTGACATCCGGCACATGAAGGTATCCAGCTGAGGCAGAGGCTGATGAGTGTTCAACAAACCAGCTTCCCTGTCCTCACTGACACACAGGCTGACAGTCCCCCGCTTTACCTGCATTAGGTGTGCCCATGTGACTAAATTCAGTGCAAGAGAGTGATGTATGCCACTTCCATTAACAAACTTCCAATGACAACATTCACTCTCTTTCCTTCCCCCTCACTGTTGGGCAAATCGCTGCCGAAGATCCTAAGGTCTCCCAGTGACCCTAGAGAATGGCTGAGCCATGAGATGGAAGGACTCTCCATCTGGGAATCACCAACGTGTCGCTACCTCCACCGCCCTTGTGACCACCCAAAGTTAAGTGTGACATGACTGAAAAACAAACTTCGGTTGCATTCTACCCCTGCGAGCTGGGGTTGTTTCTTACTACAACATTCTTGCCCTCTGCACCATTACCTCTTTGTTGCTTCTCAGGAAAGGTCCTTTATGTTCACCTACCCTGAACAAACTACTAGGTTGTTTTGTCTTCAACCAAATGGCCCCATACCACTGAGATTTTATAACGCTGTAGTTTTTTGTTTGTTTTTCCCTTCCTTCACTATGGTCAGTATACTTAACACTACAAAGCCCTCGTCTTCCCTTTATTCTACGTGGAGAATTGGATAAACTTGTGAGATCATTATCCTTATTTTGCGTGTCGTTCTAAGCCAACAGGGCTCTGGGTATCTCAGGGCCTCATCTACAGAGTCAAGACCAACAGTTTTTGTCGGTAATTTTTCTCCTTCCCAAGAAGACTTTTTCCTATTATTTACAGATTTCATAAGGTGGCAGGAGTATGTGTTCTGGATAACAAAAGTAGGATCGTATCATTTTTATGACAAAATTTACAGATATGACATCACTTGATTTTTGTTAAAAGCAGCTTGCTCACTTCATTTTCTCATCTATCTATCCATCCACCTATCCATCCATCCATCCATCCATCCATCCATCCATCCATCCATCCATCCAGTTTACTTTGAATGGGAAAGGTGAGAAGAGAGACTAAACGAGGAAAAATGAGAGTGTAGAAGGGAAAGAATTTATAACCATTTCTCACCTCTTGCTTTGTAAATATCTCCCTTATTTCAATATTGAGTTGTTATAGGGTGCAATAAAAACTCTAAATTAAGATAAACAGACTTTGTCTAATCCTAAAATTTGGCTTTCTATCCTCATTCCTTCCACAGCAAATTTCTGGCACTTTCCTCCCTTATCTCTTTGTTGCATCTATGGAAGGTCCACTAGGTTAAATGATCATGTACTTCCTACATGGCATCGTAAGAATTAACCTGTTTGATACATGTGAACTATCTCTTTGACAAATCACAGCTTGATAGGTTTCCCAATCCTTATGGAGCTCTGCTTAGGGTTACAGAACAGGGATTCTGCCTGCCTTCACCTTGCAACGTTTTTGAGAGTAAGTTCAAAATGGTTCCTTCAGTTCAGTATGTGACTTCCATGCATGCCACCAAAAGGAAATGAAGCACACATTTTAGTAAATGCACTATACTCAGAAGGATCAGGCACTCTGAGAAGGGAGAAAAACTGACTGGCATATATGGGACCGTAGAAGGAACAACTGGACAAAGTAAGTATTTTTATATGGAACGAACCATTGACAATTAGAATTTTGAAATATGTCCTCTATGAAAAAACACTTAAGTCAATACATTAGTTATAAAGGACACAAAAAGGTTCTTTATCCTGCCAGTTTGAATGTATGTGCTTCCACAGCAGCCCATAAAGGGGGTCTCGTGGTCACTTCATAGAGTGTTCTGCCATTGCCAGAGTCTACTCTACAGAAGATGTCATTTCTTTCTAGTCATATTATGAAACACACTACCATTTAAACCGCATTTCAAATACACCATAGGCAATTGGTGTATTTGAGAGTTCTCATGTTAAAAAGATATTTGAAGATTAAGTTCACATGCTGCAAAAGTTATACTCAATGCTCAATTCTGGACTAGAATCAGAACCACCACAATTTCACGTTTTTAAGAATATCAAGCCACTTCCATTTACAGTTAACGATGAAAGGGGCTAATTTTCTCTTCAGTTGCCTATTGTCAATAAAATGTCTATTTAGCCTAATCACTAGTTGATATCAAAGGAATAAGATCAAAAACAAAACAAAATAAAACAAAATAAACAAACAACCTGACTTAAAAATGGGCAGAGGATCTGAACAGCCATTTTTCCAAAGAAGACATACGGGTTGGCTAACAGACACATGAAAAAATGCTCAATGTCACTAATTATTAGGGAAATGCAAATCAAAACCACAATATCACCTCACGCCTGTTAGATTGGCTATTATGAAAAAGGCAAGAACACGGAGAGGACATGAAGAAAAGGGAACCCTTGCATATTGTGGGTGGGAATGTAAATTGGAGCAGGCACTATGGAAACAGTACGGAGATGCCTCAAAAAATTAAGAATAGAATTACCATATGATCCATCTACCCCAATTCTGGATATTTATGCGAAGAATACAAAAACAGTAATTTGAAAAGATATATGCACCCCTAAATTCATTGCAGCATACTTACAATAGCTCGGATATGGAATACACACACACACACACACACACACACACACACACACACAGACACACACGGTGCCAAAAAATGTATTACAATTTTAAGAAAGAAAAAACTGTATTAAAATTGTAATACTCACTGTATACCAATAACAAAAGATGAATACAAGTTATGTGTATATATATATTTTTGGCACCCCAGGTATATATGATGGAATACTACTCTGTTATAAAAAAAGAATAAAATCTTGTAATTTGCAACAACATGGATGGACCTTGAAGGTATTATGCTAAGTGAAATAAATCAGATGGAGAAAGACAAATACTGTATGATTTCACTCATATGTGGAATCTAAAATCAAAACAAACAGAATAAAACTAAAACAAACCCATAGATATAGGGAACAGACTGGTGGTCACCAGAAGGAAGCAGGGTTGGGTGCCAAATGGGTGAAGGGGGTCAACTGTATGATGACGGATGGTGACTAGACTTTTGGTGGTGATCACTTTGTAGTGTATACAGCCGACACAGTGAAATGTTGTATACCTGAAACTGATATTATATACCAATTGTACCTCAATTAAAAAGAAAAGAATTGTTAAGAAACATAATTTAAAATGTTGACTGGGATAGAAATGGAGGTCTTCAAAGAACTTTAATATGTGAATCCAATTGCTGGCAGCAATAATCAAATGTGTTAAGTCCACATGTGCACAAGGTGGATACACCTATTCTTTTGCCCCTACCCTGATGTTAAGACTCAACATCAAGACTCACTCCAACTGTGTGGTTATAATTGCTGATGAGGAGGTTACCAGCTTGTTGCAGACATAAAAGAAAGCAAAACAAAACAAAAAAACATTATCAACTTTGGGCTATATGTGGAAATTTGTGAAATAACTGATAAAATCAAGAGTATAAAGGCTATAGAAATTCTTTCCTAAATACCAGAGAGTGAGGAACAAGCCCAAGAGAAGAGAATACTATAGCCAAACCTGTCCAGAAGAGCGTTAATTGAAGGTATGCTCAATGGGCAACATTATAAAAAATAACTCAGAAAGACAGTTCCTGAAGATTAGGAGCTGGAAAATGAGGAACCTAAGCATGCACCCTTGTATTCTCTAGTTCTTTTTCTGTAAAGTTCATTGCGCTTTTATGGCATTTTAATTTTCATATCTGGTACCTTTGGGATCCAAGGACCTCTAGCTTGACAGAATTCAAGGAGTATTTGTGGGTTTTTCCTAAGTCGAATTGTGATTTAACATAGAGGATTTCTTTGGTGAGTAGTCCAGACATCTTTATGAAACAGAGAGAAGTGCCAACGTGAGAAGTAAATACTCTAACACTGTTCACGGCCGCGGCTGTGATCAGAGCAACCGCCTCCCTTCTTTTTATTTGAAGGACAGGCACCTCCTGGGTGGGTCTGACCTGCTCATCTATAAATTCCTGCAGTCCAGCTCAAGCCACAGACTTTCCTGCTCCTTGTTTCATCGGGGGCAGACACTGTGTTTATACTCTTTTTAATCCTCCTTCTTCATCTAAAACACATAATCTTCAATGTAGGCACTATATCTGCTGAATGAATTGTTTCAATTATGAACATGGGCTTCACCTCTCTTGTAACCTTGATCCAGGAATCATCTTTGACTCCTCCTTCTTCATGCCCCACATCCATCAATCACTAAGTTCTATGATTCTACCTCTTCAAATGCTGTTGGGTATGTCTCCTCCTCTTCCTTTTCTGACTCCCCATCCCAGGCCTCAAATGAGTAGGCTCTTATTACCTATTTCCAACTCCCAACTCACCTACCTACCTCCACGTCTCCCGACTCCAGCCACCCTGCATCCCCTGTTGCCAGTTTCACATATATACCGTTTCACTGAGTCATGACTCACTTCCTTGAACAAGAACTTGTAACCTGTCACATGAGCTTCAAACTCTTCTGTCTTGTCTTAATGATCCTCTACTCTCTGTCTTCCCCACAGCTGTCCAACTTTCCACCATACTGGTCTCCAGCAAAAATGCACACATCACTCCGCCAGCCTCTCCAACGTACCCCGCGTGCATGAGCCATCTGCATCCCTTCCTCATGCCTTTGTCCCTGGACCCAGAACACCCCTCAGTTTGCCCCACCCATCACCTCTACACCTCCTTTCAAGCTAGGAGGAGTCAGGTTTTCCTTCTCATATGAAACTCTTCCTGACCACTCCAATCACCAGCCATTGCTCATTTTCTCAATACCTACTCACCATCACAAATTCTTAGTTGTATACTGTCATGGATTGCTCTGTAAAGGCTTCTTGTGGATTGGGATAGCGCCTGCAACTAGATTTTCACAAAGGTAATTTTAGATTTACAGAAAGTTGCAAAAATAGTACCGTGTTCCCTTGTACCCTTTACCCAGCTTCCCCTTATGTTAACATCTTACATAACCACAGAACCATGATCAAAATTAGAACATTAACCTTGGTCAATACTAACTAAACTATAGAATTTATTGGGATTTCACCAGATTTCCCCACTAATGTCTTTTTGCTGTTTCAGGATCCAATCTAGGATTTCACGTTGCATTTCGCTGTCATGTCTCTTGAGTCTTCTCCACTCTGTGGCAGTTCCTTAGTCCTTCCGTATCTTTAAACACCTTGACATTTTTGAAGAGTACAGGTCAGTTGTGTTCTAGAAGGCTCTTGAATTTGAGTTTGCCTAATATTTTCTCTTGATGAGTGTCAGATTCTACATTATTGGGAAGGATACTGCAGCGGTGGTATGTCTTTCTCGGTGCTCCATGTGAAGGGGCACATGGTGTCAATATGTATGTATTACTGGTCATGCCACCCTTGAACACTTAGTTAAAGTGGTGTCTACCACATAGAGCTATGTTTCTCTCTCTGTAATTACTAAATATGTTGGAAGGAGATACTTTGAAACTCTACAACATACCTTGTTCCTGCTTAAGCTTTTGCCCACTAATTCTAGCATCCATCAGTGAAAATTTCCTGTAGCAATTATTACTATGGGTGCCAATGATGCTTTTCTATTTCTCTTGTTTTTTTGTTTTGTTTTTTACATTTATTAATTGGAATGCCTCTGAAACAGTTGTCTATTTTGCCCCACATATTTATTTATGCAGTTATTAATTTATATCAGTATAGACTCATGAATATTTATTTTATTCTTTGGGTTATAATCCAATATTTATTTCATTACTCAAGCTGTTCTCATCCTTAGCTGGATTTTATACCACTTCAGAGAGATATGACCATGTCTCATACTTCTTGTACATTGTCCCTTGTGTCTAAGACAATAAGCACATAGTAGATACGTGATTCACTGATTGATTGACTGACTCATTCATTCATTCATTCAACAAAATATGTTTAGGACCCTGTTTTAGGTGCCAGTTACAATGAATAAAAAAATTTCTCTTTACAAGTGGTTTACAGCCTAGTTAATAGAGACTCGTGTTTGTCTACAAATCCCTGAGAAAAGCATCTGCAGAATCTAGTGATGGCTTAAATGGGAATATAATAAACTCTACTAGGAGAAAAGGGGCTAGGGTGACAGGTAGGCAGGAAAGATTTTCTTAATAAAAACAGCATTCTATTTCCCCCTTTAACTCTACTGCTCACTCTATAAAAATAAGTAGGCATATAAAATATCTAGAGACAAATACTATCACACAGTCAGCAAGTACAACCTGCCTCTGCATCTTCTAATTCTTAAAATCAAACATCAAGGGCACACTTTTTAGGAAGATTTAAGGTGGTAAATAAACGTAGACTCTTTATATAGTGACTGTGAGCTTTACTAGGAAAACTGGACAGAACTAAGGCAAAAAAAATCTGAGAAGCCACTTATCTTAATCCAGTTTTCTCATCCAATTTCATACTTTTATTCCTTCACAGGGAATAATGAAGAGCAAATAAGAAGCACCATCAATCAAAGATAGACTCTCTAAGTTTCTTTACTTAATTCAGTTTTCTTGTACTGCCCCTCTGTATTTTCCAAACAAAGCTGTTCTTTTTGCCATGTGATAGTTCAGCCCTGCAAATGTCCTCAGAAATAATAAACAAACAATCAGGGCTGCCACAAATTACACTCTGCAACATTCTTTATCCAAAGCATTTTGAATTCCAAGCAAGCAGAGACACATTTAAAATACAGGGCCCTATTGCAAGAACTGCAGACAATGGAGAATTTGTATTTTTTGACACTTATTGACACTTAAACCTGTTAATATTTAACTCCTACTCTTATTCTAAATGAGGAATAAGAAAACTCTCTCCTGCACACACAATGTTACATCATGTACTTTAATTATATTAGAAAATGCTGCTGAAAAGGATATTACTTTCACCGTTTGGTATCACCCTTTGTAATTAACGTCAGTGTGTCTTTTTCATGTTAGGGTGTACACAACAGACGCACGTATGTGTTGTGTCTGCGGATATCGACACAAATGCACACACGGTCATGGATGCACACACAGAGGTGATCAGATGCATACAGATGCATCCCCCTGTTAGTATCCATTTATAACTACGTATAGCTTCTTTCACTCCCTGGCATGTATGTAAATACACACCAGCAGGATATAATCCAGTTAATTTCCTTTCGTTAACTTTTGTAAAAGATTAAGCTAAAAAGCTAAAACAAAAAAGAGCCAAGTAGACACTTCATGGAGTCTGTGATTAAGAGACAGATGCTAATGCGACTTGGGCTGCTGTGTAAAGGGAAGTACAATGCGCCAGCCCACATTTTGTAAAGATTTACTGGGCCTCACCGTTTCCATTTCAAATCTTCATCAGTTAGCATCTTACTTATTTTACTCTTGTTCCCACCCCACAATCCCCCCTCCTACCTCTGCCCAAACCTCCCGAAATGAGGATTATTAAATGAAACAAGACAGCATTCTTTTTCTTTAGCCTGTTATTCAGAGTTTACTCAGAGGCAATATTTACTATAAAATCATGTGGTTTATAGCTCAACAGAGAGTAGAAAACTCTGTTACAGAGCTTGCTAGAAATTTTTAGAAAAATCCCATAAACATAGAAGTATTTCTGGGCCAGAAAAAATGGAGAAGCAGAAAAAAATAATATATTTAAAATTTTTTACATAATAGTTTTTTCCTCTACATGACTGGGCCTCTAAGTTAGTCTCACAGGTGACCACTGTCCCTAATAGCTTCTCCTTACTATAAGAACAGTGTGTATTTTCAGAAATAACATGTAAAGTTCTTTACAGTTCACAAAACATTGTTTTATGCATTACCTCATTAGATCATCACAACAACCCTGTTAGATATAATTCTCTATTTTATAGATTTTTTTTTAAACTCTCAGATTTTAAGTGATTTCCTTAAAGTCAAAAAGCTAATAAATTGCACAACTAAAATTCAAAACCAGAATTTCTGATACAAATCTCATTTTTTTCCATGACATAATTGTATTTAATTTTCTTTGAATTCATTTTTGGTTCCATTCTGTGGACTATATGAACTCTACTCATTACGTAAAGATTTTATGTGCTTCTAAATGAAACTAATAAATTGCACAACTAAAACTCAAAACCAGAATTTCTGATACCAAATCTCATTTTTTCCATGACATAAATTATATTTAATTTTCTTTGAATTCATTTTTGGTTCCATTCTGAGGATAATATGCACTCTACTCATTACCTAAAGATTTTATGTGCTTCTAAATGAAACTAACCCTTAATCCCTATATTTCTTTTCAAAGTTCTCCCTTTTCTGGTTAAACAAAATGCCTGGGTTCTTTTAGCATGTGCTTCCTTTATTCCCTAGAACCTCCCTTTTGAGTGATCTGCTGTCCTATTATCTGATGATCTGATTATTTCTGTGTTTGCAAATCTTCCCTTTCCTTTTATTTTTAAATTGCTATACACATTGCTCAGTATTTTTTGATTTTATCAACTACTACTTCCATGTTCTTATTTTAATATTTATCACAATGGTTACTCCACTCCAGAAAATCTTAAGAACTACACATTTTTATTCAACTGCATTTGTCCACCAGGTACATTTCCTGGTCATTTTTATGTACCAAGACCCTTGAATTAAACAGAAGGGGTATCTGGTCGGCCAGTTCACCCTTCTTAAGCCATTTAAAAGGTGCCTTAACATAATGACTTCTGAGCACAGGACATTCTAATGTCATAAACACTGAACCGTGATATTATACTTTGCAGGGGCAAAAGGAGAAGGCGGCTCTAAAAAGAGAGAGAGATCTATTTAAGTGCTAACACAGCCTGATAATTAGACCACTGGAAAAAGAGGGAGAGAGAAAAAAAAAAATCACAAGATAGCTCAATGGGACATCAGACAAGCCCTCCCTTTTGGGCATGTGTAGGAGATTCTGAATGTGGTCACCACAGAGATTCTGGAGCTGAAGTCCACACCGTCTAAACAACAGAGATAATCAGATTTGGGGGTATACCACCCTCCCTTCCTGTTGCCCAATTCCACTTTCCCTGCTGTTTTAATTAGATTATTTTGGAATCTATTTCTGTCTTACTCCTTTCCCCAAACTGTCAGATAAGCATTGCAGCTCGACTATTCCACACCTGCCAAATTTCGCACCAGAGACGGCTGTATTTCAGTGGCAAGTGAAGTAATGCTCCTTCAGTGCCATCTGAACACTAGCTGAAGGGGTTAAGCATCTGCAAGGAGTTGCGTTTGGGCAGAAAAGGAATGTTTTATTTTGTTTTATCATCATTATTGAACGAACAGGTCCACGTGAGCATGAAGGAGGAAACAAACCAAAAAACACTCAAATGCATGGAGAGAATATAAACAATGACAGGGACTTTCCATAGGCTCTTTTCTACAAGGACTTCAAAGCCTTAAGACATCAAGGATGTGAGATGATGATCATTTTTAGAAGTAACAGAAGCCTCAGAGAGTAACCCACTCATGTTACAGACATAAAACTTGGAGGCACAGAATAAGTGAGTGCCTTGTTCAAAACCCTCCTGATCCCCAGATCAAGGGTGTTCCACTTGAACTTGGGTTCAGCCATAGACGCATTCAGAGGATCATATCTCTGCCAAATAGCCCCAGCTTCTAAAGCATAGGGTATCAGCCCTAAATTTCCTGTTTTGTTTGGTTATGTGTTTTTGTTTTAGATACTCAAGGAAATCTCTACCAGGGAAAAAAAAAAGAGTGTGAAGTAGAGGAAGAAATAGCAGAATAGAAGTAGTGGCAGCAAATTGTTTGTCAAGCATTAACTATGTGCCAGGCCAGGCAATGTCCTAAAGGATGACATGTATATAATCTTCACAGACACCTGTAGTCCTCACTTTAAAGAAAAAGAAAAAAAGGGGGGGGGGTAGAGAAGAAAGACTATTTGTGAAAAGAAATCAGGAAGGACAGAATATAACAGCCAAGTCATAAAAACTACCTTCCCAACTTTTACTGAAACATTCAGTGAAAACCTAAATAAATATCAACGATATATTTCTCATTTGATCTAAAGAGATGCTCCTTCTAGATCCTGCTTGGCATTAGGGGAATGAGTTTGTAATTTCTTGCTCACTCAAAAAAATACATTAGTCCCAAGAAGTTCTCTATATTACTTCTAGATCTTATAGTAAGAATGGTTCTTTCAATAATGAATGAAGAACCAATGATTCACAATTTGAACACTGATGAAATGAAAGGCATTAATGACACTTGAGGGGGTCCTGAGTTGGGGGGACAGGGGACTAAATGATCTTTCATGTTTCCTCCCACCTCTAAATGCTACAGCATCAAAAGCTATAAGATCTAATATTCTAGAATTTACGACACATTTAAATGCTCCGTCTCTTTTGATAAACTCTAAGAGTTATTGGAAAAGTACCCCAGAATACTGACACTTTGATATTTCCACCTCTAGTCATTGCTCACACTTTGAACAGTACAATCTGTAATACCCAGAGCAGCACTAGTGTATCCAAGGGGAGAAAATCTCTGTAGCATTCTGAAGTAGGGTCCCAACCTGGGAAGACAAACTGGCAGGCTTTGGTAGCAACCGTTTTCTAATGTGCTTTACTTCGTTAGATGACAAAATATTCTACGTTATTTCAGGGAAGGTAAAAGAACTATGTGAATGTTTGCACACTGACACAGTAAATAATATTATTTATCAGACTTTCAAAGAGTAAAATGCTTCACACACAAGTCTGGTAAATTATGTTAGAAACTAATATACTCCAAAACAGATTTGAAAAGCTATGACTACATATAAAACATTATGTATTATTGAATCGTTCTCTCTGCATTTTTCATGTTTCCATGAAAAATATCACTGAGCGTCTCAAAATAATACCTTCTCCCAAACTGCCTATGAATTATACAGGCTACCTTCAGACTGAAGGAACTGGGGTGGAAAAGGGAAGCACAGATAATGTTTGAGGAGATCTCTATTTTAAATATTTAATGAATATCAATAGGGTTTTCTTCACCATGGAAATATGCACTGCAATTCTCAGAATGCACAGTGTGTGTGTGCGGTGGGTGGGGTGGGTTGGGGAGTGGAACAGACAACTAAACTGGACTTGTCAAAGAAAGGACAAGCATTTGGGGTAAAGTATATGGTAGAGGATTGCGTCCCAGAAGAAAGCGTCCCAGAAGAAAGAAACTAGGGAGGGATAAAGTAGAGAGGAAAAAAAGGGTCCCTCACTGACAGTAAATCCAAAGCCAAAAATGAAAACTTTATCAAACCCGTGTTGAAGGCTAAAGAAGATAAAGGAAACTGAGTGGATTTAATTATTTAAGAGACCACTAAAGCACCCAGGCATGAATGGAGGAGGGTAAGAAGAACCACAACAAGCTGAGTGGAAGGGCAACAAATATTAAAGAGGCTGAGCTGTGACAACTGGACAGAGTATTTTTACCTGGAACTTAAATCTGTTTCAAGTTAACTAAATAATGTTCATTATGCTTGTACACTGAAGACAGAATTAATTATATAATTAATCTCACTCTCTAACGTGAACAACAGAGGATAAGGTAAAAAATGGGATGTAGTTTACAGTTAGTCAAAGTTGGAGTAAGGTAAACGTGTTCGGATGAAACCATCATGCCAGTTCTTCCCTTGAGTGATGGTTGAAAAAGAAAGTACCAGAGGGTAAAGGGGGTTAAATATATGGTGATGGAAGGAGAAATGACCCTGCGTGGTGAGCATGCAATGTGAGATATAGATGACGTATTACAGAATTGTACACTTGAAACCTATATAATCTTGTAATGCTAACCATTGTCACCCCAATACATTTCATTTAAACAAAAAGTATCACCATATACCATAAGCCAGCCACTCTTCTCACATGTTTATGTAGTCAAACAGATTCATGTCACAATTTCTTAAAATAAAGCATTGTCGATATCACACAGTATTTAGATGACCTAGACTGAGAGATCAATAGCAGCATGATTTTTACTGGCCCTGGCAACTGTGCATCAAGCAAAGTTTTATGGTTGTCTTCTCTCCTCACCTTCTTCATTTCCCAACCTGGTCCTGCTGTCAATAGTCACAACTTCACTGCCAGTCCCCGACTATTCTTTGGCTCTCTCTGCCTTATAACTTCCACATCACCAGGTCTTTCTCCACTGGTTTCTCCAGTTTCTCATTTCAGATGTACTCTGGCCTCCTTTTAGAATGGTCCAGTTCAGCTGCCCTGCTCACCCAAACCAAGTTTTGAGGCTATCAATTGTATGTCCCTTAGAAAAGCAGACTCCATCAGGACAAGACTCATGTCTGTCTTGTTCCATTCCATGTCTCCAGTGCTTAAAACTATCCCAGTACACAGTAACCCCCAGAGGGGCAAGTGCCAAAATAGATAGATAGATAGATAGATAAATAAATAAATGAGTAATGACTTACTGAATGAGATTACACTTTAAAGAGACTGTCTCAGTTTCTTACAATTCGATAGTTTTGCTTTCACTCTGTACTGGCCAAATCCCAAGGCGTCCCAAAGGCCCTGTGGGACTCTATGAATTGAGTTTTCAACACTGATTTGGCCTGGCCTTATAGAAAGGTTTCCTACATGGCTGCCAAAATGGTTTGGTTATGGAGACCACCGAACATGGCTAGAGCGCAGGTCCGAGGCCACAGCACAGGGAAATGTGGTGAAATATTCCGCACTCTTCTGCCTCCCTAGAGAAATTCATTCTGGTAAGCCCTTCCTAATCAACACGTCGGCTTTTCTGCACACCAGCCAGGGATTCACAGTGAGAGAACCGTTTCCTCCTCTCTGTTTGAATCCCCATTGATTCTGCAGTTTCAGAGGAATCTAAGTGCTTTCCAAACACCCAATGCTCCATATGGTGGTGTCATCACTATTCTCACGACTGCGACGTTCGGCCTTCCTACCTGTACCCACGAGGTGCCTCACTGGAGTTTGGCAGAACATTATGAACTGCTTTCCTGACCTATATTTGCTGGCACATTTGTGGTTCTCTCTCTCTTTATGAATTTCTTAATTCTGCTGAAACAACATATGTACATGTATAAATACAAGTTTTAGCTTCTTATTCAGCCTCATAGTCATTTAGAAGGGAATAATTTATGACCCATTAAAGAGGAATTCTTAAGCTAAACTGTCTTAATTAGGAATTCAGGTGTTTCTCTTTTGCTGAAAAACAGAGTGCTGTTCAAATTAGATGGGAAATATGGGCCAAAACGAATGTAGCATCTACATACACAAGAGTTGCCCAGTGTCCAGTGAAAAGCAGTAGCTGAAGCCAGACAAGTCACCTTGTATTCGTCTCCTTAATGCGAAGTAATTCTTTGACTCTTCTTCCTTCTACTCTTCAACCTTATGATGCAGCTAAGGGTTGACGGACTTACAACCCCACGGTTGTAACCGTGGGGTTACACGGTGTAAACACAGAAGAACCCCCCTTCTGTGTTTATGCAGGATAAAGTATACTCTTCCTGAGAACCGGAGGGAATCTCTCATTCTATCTTCTTTCATGTATTTAATGAAAGGAAGCTTATTTAATAATGGGGCAAAGAGATGAGGGCAGAAGGGCATCTCACATATGGGGCTGGATGGATAGAGACTCTCCACATGCAGCTCAAAGAGGCCAAGAACCTTGCCTGGCCCCAGGAACTCGCTGAACCTCAGGAGCTAGGACATATAGGATCGGGACCAGGCTCTGCTCTCACACGGGGGCTGCTCCAAGGGTCCTACTGGCCAGTGACAAGACACCTCTGTGGTAAATGGGTCTCTGACATGCAGACGTCAGTCAGACAGTTTCTCCAGGAATAGAACGACTCCGCTAATCCAAATTAAAGGCATTCAGAAATATATTAAACGTCTCTTGGATAACAGAGGAAGATAAAAAGAAGGAAGAAGAAGGGGGAAATAATTTATAAAATTGGGATTATACTATAGTTAGGGTCATACTTTGCTGTTTTTATTTCTATCATGACCACTTTCTCATACCTCTAGATATTCTTTCGAAATAGGATTTATAATGATTTTCAACATTTCATATATATTTGCTTGCAATACCCTATGAGATGGGTACTCTTATTATCTAAATTTTATAAACTTAGACATCAAGATGTAAAGTAACTTTCCTGACCTCACACCTCAAGAAAATAGGAGGACTGGCATCTGAGCCCCAGCAGTCTGGAGCCCGAAATCTTATCTACTGTGATCTACAGCCTGTAATTAAAATGGTGCTACTATAATTATATTTAATCACGTTCCCAATGTTGGACAGATATACATATGCGTATGTGCATCTATGCACACATATGTATGTATAGGTATAGGTATGTAGACACATATGTGTATATACATACATGCATACACAACACATACATATATTTTAACTAATGAGCAGTATGATTTCAGATCCATGTTCAATGAGTGCTGTTTATTAAATGCCTTTTTTTCTTATTAAAGAAAGAAAAACTACGTTTTCCATTGAAAAAGTATTGCTCGTCAATGAATTCATGGTAATCTAAAAATACTTGGCCAAAAAAGGGGAAGAACTTAAAATTCCCTAGGATCTTTCCACGCCTTCTTGATTTAGTATTATTTCCCAAATACCAAAAACTGGTAACTTGCAAGCACACTACTATCAACAGCAGGAAGGTTCTTAAAAAATAGTGTAATTTGCAAATAAATGCCACCTCCCTCCCCCCCAAAAAAAATCACATGGCACCATTTCTTATAATCATTTGGCAAACACTCTGTTTTCAAAATTCTCAGCACTATATGAAAGTAGGTACTCTCAGATACTGCCTCTGGAAATATAAACTGATATGACTTTATTGGAAAGTAACCTGGCAACAAGTAGCAAAAGTCTTAAAATTTGAAAACTCTTAAATTCGGTAATTTACTGCTAAGGAAGTATCCTAAGGAAGTCATTAATAATGGCAACTAATATAAAGCTATAAGAACATTGTTGGTAGCATAAAGGCAAAAAAATTAGAAGCAACTTAAATGTCCAACTAGAGGGTATCAATTAAATGTATTTTAGGATACGCATTCAATGGTATACTATATAATCATTAAAAATAATGTTGCAGATAAACCTCTGTTGCTATGAAAAGATGTTCATTAATACCTTAAGATGAACAAAAAGGTTAGATGATAGTATACATTGTATCATTCCCTACTATCATCTGATGGTATAATAGTCATCTCTCCAGCTAAATTTATGAACACCATCAGAATCATCCCTTTCTTATCAATGTCTTGTCATCCATCCTAATCAGTCATCTCAACATAAATAGAAGTTATTTTCTTTCCCATTAAAAAAAAGCAAGGGTTCCACTCTTATAAAAGGGACAGAAAGAATAAACAGATGGAGAATATGTTGTTTATGTTGTGTGTTTGTATGTATGAGACTAGATAGGTGTACATCCCTAACACTACCTTGAGAACTTTATAATTAAATGGTAGTTATTTTTAGTTAAAGATGTTGGAGATATTTACCTGTACCATGTGCTTTCATCACAATGGAGATACATAAGCAATCAGCTCCTTCCCAGCAGATCTTTTCACACAGATTTTGCTTGAGTAGAAAGGATGGCAGTAGAAAACTCAATGTAAAATGCCCAGACCTGTAATTATAAAAACAATATTCTGAGTTACACAGCTTGCACTGGCCTTCATTCACCTTAGCTGAAGTCACAGAAAAGAGAAACACATTTGCATAATCTCTTTTTCTCTCTCTCTCTCTCTCTTTCTCTCTCTCTCTCTCTCTCTCTCTCTCTCTCTCACTCACTCACACACACACACACACACACACACACACACACACACACACACACACACACACACACTTCAGGGGGTGGGAGGGTTCCAGCCAGGGGTTGCTTCCTATCCTATCTTCTGACCTTAGAGATGTTACCATCAAAATGATCTTGTTCTTTCCCCTCCTTCCTCGCCTAATGATTCCAAAACTTCAGAGAAATACAAAATAATTATTCTCCAGAAATTTTCAGGAACATTACTGAACCTGAAGCTCTCTAAGATTCCTTTATAGCCACAAAGTTATATGAACCCAACACATGTATTTACCATGACAGCCTGACTTTCACTTTCAGAATTGCATGTGTCTCTCTGTTGATGACTCAGGCAAAGCATGGTATCCTTGATATTCAAGGTCACTACTAACATTTATTGAACACTTACTATGTGCTTGGCACTGTGTTAGTGCTTTACATACATTACCCCACTCCATCGCACTCTGTGAGACAGTTAGCAATCATTCTTATCTGTTATTGACAAAAAAGTCAGCTAGTAGATGTTAAAGCCAATATTTAAGCCAATATTGTTCACAGAGGCCATGCTCATAATTCCAGTACTATACCACACCTCCAAAATTGATTGTGCTGTCAATACTCCTGCACTTATTATAAAAAAGTGAAATACCTTATTTTTCCCAGGGTTGATATGTCACCTAAGTCTTAGCATTACTGTTTTTGTATTTCACTGTCGTTTGATTGTAATTCCTAGGCTAAATTGAAATCAACATGTTCATATTTCAATCAACAGTAAATGTATAATTATTGTAGTAAATTAAAAATGCCAACTAATTCCAAATCCAGATAACAACACATTAAGGAAAAACCTAAAACCCAAATCCTACCTAAATGGCTAAATTTTATTAGAAAGAGGGCAGATAATAAAATCAAGAGCTATATGTGAATCTCTCATTTAAGATACGGATATGGAAATAAAGAGAGGAATTTCTATACATTATAATAAACCTATAGCGTAAAAAACAATCCTTAAACATTTTCACCTATTTACAGATTCTACATACTATAGGTCTTAGAATCACTGCAACACAAAACAGATATGAGCATACCGAGAAACCAACAAACTTATTTATGGGTCACATATTAATTTCCCTTTGTACACGTCTATATTTGTAGGTACTTATGTATATTATTCTAATTATGCCTTTGTGTATGCCACACTCTTTGATTAGCATAGTTTCCCACTGAGCTTAAATTCTTAACATGGCCCCCAGGCCCAGTCTGGTCCAGCCCTTCTTTTCTAGCCTACACTCTAGCTTTTCTGGCTTCCTTTTAATTCCTAAAAGCACCTTGCTCTCTTAGGTCTTAGGGCCTTTGCACATGATCTCCTCATTGCTAAGACTTTTCCCCAAATCACCCATCTTTTTCATCAAATGACCTTGTAGCATTTTCTCCTTCAGCTCTCAGGTAAGTCCTGTTCTCAGGTGAGCTTTCTGCAACTTCCTTGGCCTTTCCCTACTTCCTACTACATGCTTTTATAGAATCACTCTCTTTGTTACACTAGTCACTTTTGCAATTTCACATTTCTTTGTTAGATTCATTGATTAATGCTTGTTTGTCCCACTACTTTGTAAACTGTAGGAAGGCAGAACCATGCATGCTCTTGTCTACCCTGTATCCTCAATGTTCAGCACAATGCTTGGCACATTATAATGTGCACTCAATAAAAATCCGCTGAATGAATAAATGAGGGAGGGAAGGTGGGAGGGAAGAAGGACAGTCCTTACTGTAATGTAATTAGTGTTTGTTGAATTCATCTGCTGATGGCTTTTCAATACTGAGTATAAGGTCTGCATTCCTTTGAATAGCACGCAAGGCTCCTTGTGACCTGACCCCCGCCAGCTCTGTCACTTCTCCAGCTACACTTGAGACTCAGCACCTGTGAATCCCTGCAGCTCCCTAACCAACCCTGCCTTGCTCCTGCTCACCCCCACACCTGGGTCTATTCTATTCCCTTGGCACATCATCTTTTCAAACGCAAACCCATTGCTCAAGCCTCAGAGTTACAGTTGCTTTTCTATTAAGACCTCTCTAATACCTTCTGGGAAGCTGAGGCCCTTTTTCCCCTCTTTTCTACAACACCCTGTACCTATCACTATTAAAGCAATTATCATATTTTCTTGTACTTGTGTCTTAAGCAAGTCCATCTCTCTCCCAATGCATCATAAGTTCCTTAAAGGCATGGGAGGGGTACCGCCTCATCACATCATCCCTAGAGTTTCACACAGCAGCCTGGCACATAAGCAGCCATAAATAAGTATTTGTTGAATGAACAAAAGATGATTATATATGTGTGTATATGTATATGAATTACATATGTACATATATACACATATCTATCATACATATACATATTTCATAGGTACAAAGCTCAGAGTTAACTAATTAAAATATATAGTTATTATAGTACATTTTAATTATTAAATGTTGTGAGGCATAATGATTATAAATTCATCTGTAAAATGGGTATAACACCTACCTCACAGAGCAGTTGGGAAAATTAAATAATATACAAGTAAAATGTTTAGCAGAGTTCTGGAAGCACCTATATATATTAATTGTATAATCATTATCACTATCAACATTATTGTTGGGACAACCATGTTGAATTTGTAAGTCATGCTTCAAATTTAACAGTTTTATTTGACCACCTTTTTTCCTATTAAAACATTAATTAGCATTAGCATCTCTGTAAAGCCATAAAAATGGCTAGAAAGGCACGCAGCAAACCAAGGATAAAGGAATGTCTTATTCACTAAAGCTGAAGGACAAATTATTGTTTAAGTAATCAACAGTATATGTGTAGAGGTACAAAAGCATCAACAAAAAAGATGTATTTCTGCACAAAAATTATCTATAAAATCTAAAGGACAGAAACAACAAGTATTATCATTTAAATGCCATAAACATTTAGCTGAAATAATTAGAAATGCTTCCTGTAAATTATTTCTTTTGCTGAAAAAACAAGATAGAGAGGCATAATCAATTCTTTTAATTACTGGACAGAGTAATGTGACTTTATAAATAAATATTATGTTTTTGTCTAATGAATATGCCATTAAATGTTTGAATTAATAGCAAACACACTTCACATGTCATCTATTAAATGCTAGTCTGATTTAGAATTGCTGAAATTTAATGAAATAAGACTTATGTAAAGAGGGAAAAAGAGGCAAGACAATTTTGCAACAGTCTTTTGGGAAAAAGTAATGTAAGAATGAATTGTTTAAAGATGCTACCAATACATAGTTGAGCAGAGTGAACTGGTAGTAATTTATTCTACAAAGCAAACTTATAATTTAGTCCTATATTGCCCTCCCCCTTTTTTTGCCAAATTTAAATAACGGCCAAATTTAAATAATGACTACAAAAGTAGTTCATATACTGTACGCTACTGAAATATAAGGTACTATCATTACTGCATTTTTGAGATTTCTATTCTCAATTCGTCTTTACCTCTCCGATAAAACCCTAAGAAAGTCAGATTTCTAACTGGCACTTAACCATTTTCCTAAAAGTATTAGAGTTATGAAGGGGAAACATTATAAAATGCTAAATAATTAACTTACAATTGTTTTTATCACTAAATATTACACTACTTTTAAACTGAATTATAATTCTAATCATTGGCCACAACCATTGACCAGTTTAACATAAGGCAGACATATTGTTCTTTGCAACATAACTAAGATGGAAAGGTAGAACAAATTTAGCACAAAAAAAAGGTCTTGATTTACTTAGATAATTTTTATTTGAAGTTACTATAAATATCATTATCATGATGCTTATGCTTGTGTAATAAAATCTGGTGAAACCTTATAAATATAAGGCAAAATTCCTCTTTATTTATGCTGATCCTTCAATCTGGAGTGTCCTTCTTACTCATTCACATGTTATTCTTCCTTTAAAATTCAGCTCCTCTTGAATTTTAAACTCAGCTCCTCTTGAGTATGTCACTTCCTCTATGACATAGTCCAACCAACATATATTGTACATATTTATTTGTCCGGCTGTGTAATGATCTGTTTCCCTCTCTAGACAGTGCGCTGGTTAGAATCACTGACCAGGTCTCTGCATTTTTCGTAACAACCGACACAATTTTTTGTACATAAAATATTCCTAGTAAATGCTGGTTCAATGTGTCAGTGAATACACACACTTTGATACACGGCAAAAATGCTGCTCTTAAGAGTAAGGTACAAATGCCACGAATTGTGATCTAAAGTTAAAGGTCAAAGTAAAAAAAAAAAAAAAATTCCATTTTTAGTGAAATGAAACTCTTAGCATTTTCACTTCCAGATGCATCAGCATTACATAGAAGATGTTGAAACTATTTTAGAAAATAGACATGCTGCACATTTTCCTGTCTGCGAATTAGTCTGAAAAATACCAAGCTACACAGGGGCCTCTGGATATTCTCATGACAACCATTCAGTTAGGTATTGATTCCACACACTCATTTAATGGAAATCTAGACCAAGATTCAACCTCTACAACACCAGCAGGTCACCCACTATTCTCTTCAGCTGCTTAAGAAAAAGCTGATGAACCCAGAAGAGGTCTGGTCTGCCCTCCCCTCCCACTAGGGATGACGACTCATAGTGGCAGAGAACTTCAGTACTCAAGGAAACACACCAGTGCTGGCGTATGTTTTCAATTTTTATTGTAATTGTTATTCCCACATGGACCAATTTCTCACATATCCGCTTTTCATTTTTCAAAACCAAACTTTTGAGCCTCTGAAAACTTGCCTGGCTGCGTAACATATTACATCATCATACACATGCCAAATCCTACCTCACTCAACAGGCCATATTTTGCTCAGAAAAGAACAGGGGGCAGTAAAAGAGCAAGTTTCTCATAATAACCTATCCAAGCTGATCGTCCACATTCGGAACTATTAGTCACTGTTGGGACAATAAATATGGATTTTCCGAGAGGTCACCAAGCCTTACTTCATGGGTTCTCTTTCCTCCAGGTCCCATGATTTTCTAGGCATTCAGTAGAAAGAAGAATACAGAAGCCTTCCATATCTTGTATCTCATCCCACTCAGCCGTTACTGTCAGCCTCACACTATATCTTCAGCCACCCAAATGACCCCGGGGACTTCCCTGTCAGACCACACCTTCTAACCACGCCTGCGTTGATGTCAAGACACTGGGGACTATGAAAAGGGACTATGATATGAAATAGGTAGAATGTGAGAACAATATGAGAAAATTCTGTCTTACATTATCACCTTTAAAATGTTTGTATTTTTAAAATGAAATGTACAACATAATGACTATAGTTAACACTGCTGTATGATATATATGAAAGTTGTTAAGAGTGTAAATCCTTGGGCCGGCCCAATGGCTCAGGTGGTTAGAGCTCCATGCTCCTAACTCCGAAGGCTGCCGGTTCGATTCCCACATGGGCCAGTGGGCTCTCAACCACAAGGTTGCCAGTTGAATTCCTCGTGGGCTCCGCCCCCTGCAAGTAAGATTGAACATGGCACCTTGAACTGAGCTGCCTCCCGGATGGCTCAGTTGGTTGGAGCGCGTCCTCTCAACCACAAGGTTGCCAGTTCAATTCCTCAAGTCCCGCAAGGGATGGTGGGCTGCGCCACCTGCAACTAGCAACAGCAACTGGACCTAGAGCTGAGTTGCGCCCTCCACAACTAAGACTGAAAGGACAACAACTTGAAGCTGAATGGCACCCTCCACAACTAAGATTGAAAGGACAACAACTTGACTTGGAAAAAAGTCCTGGAAGTACACACTGTTCGCCAATAAAGTCCTGTTCCCCTTCCCCAATAAAATCTTTAAAAATAAATAAAAAAGAGTGTAAATCCTAGGAGTTCTCCTCACAAGGAAATAAGTATTTTTTCTTTTTTTTCTTTTTTGTATCTACATGAGATGATGGATGTTAACTAAACTTATTGTGGTAATCATTTCAAGATATATGTAAGTCAAATCATTATGCTGTACACCCTAAATACAGTGCCATATGACACTTATGTTTCAATAGAACTGGAAATTTTTTTTAATCCAAAAAAAAGTGTATTTGTATGATGCAAACACTGAAACCTACAAAAGAACGCATGTAACATATATGTAACCTATACAGCATAACGATAAAACAAACACCCATAAACCTGCCATCTAACTTAAGATGTTAGCAGTATTGATGCATCTACCTATGTGCTACTTCTATAAACTCTCCCCCTGCTCTTCTCCGGAGGAAACCACAACCCTAAATTTTGTATGTATCATTCCCTAACATATAATTTAATTTTGCTTTTTGAACGTTATAATTTTTTTTTAACTTTATAAATAATTCTATCATATTGTATGTAGTCTTCTGTGGCCAGTTTTTTTCACACACTGTTGCTTCTAAGATTTAACAATACTGTTACATGCATCTGTAGTGCATTCATTTTCATTGCTGCACAATAATCCCTTGTATGAACTTTTCAATATTCTTCTACTGATGGATTTAAATTTTTTTAGCTTCCAGCGTTATTTTTTTTTCCCTATTGAAAACAATGCTGTTTCCATTAGAAGTAATCCAGATAAGTAAAGTGTCTCTGGGGCGCTTCCGAGGAGTGGATTGGCTGGGTCACAGGATATATGAATATCCATTCTTACATGATACTTCTGAATTGTTCTTCCAATGGCTATGGCAACCTACACTCCTACCAGCCATGCATCCAGTCATTTTTTTAACTGTCAAATCATTTTAAAATCAAGAAGTAGATCTATTTGACCTAAAGGTAGTGTTTTGATTGTATAGGCTCAAGTTATGAATAGCCATAAAGAAACAAACGTCTTATACGTCTCTCTCACATTGGTGAGTTTATACTTTGGTCCTCACTAAACATAAAAATGAGAGCTACTTCCTAAGCCGTGTTTATTTTTCTACCTTCAAATGTGGCATTTACTAACAACATAGATTGGACTGAGGATAAATAATTTGAAGGCTCCACATGGCTTTCTTTCCTAATCACTCAATTCTGAATCAAGGTGGCTATCAAAGATGTCAAAGAGTGCTCTAGAATACATTAAGTTCCAGGGGCCAAAACTGCCTGCTTGGAACAGGAAGTCATATATACACTTAAAGCACACAAAAACTATGGCAAATCAAGAGAATTCTTTATTTCTTTCAATATTAGAGAGAAACAGAGGAATACATAAGTGAAATAGATGAAAAAAGGCCTTATTAGCTTTTATTTTAAAATAGCAAAAACCAAACCAAACAATAAAAACCTTTGTAATGAGGCTTTGACAGGCGTAGGTCCAGAGGAAAAGGCTTCTTCCCTCTCCAAAAGCCCAAGGCCAGAGGTAGAGGTTATTGTACCTTTGCTCCTGACTCAGTCTAAGCTCCAAATCAGCCAGTTCCCCATCTTTCCCTGATGTGTATCTAAGGGTATCTAAGGGTCTGAGTGTAGAGTTAGCCAATAAAGAGCATGAGCAGAGGTACAGAATACAATGAACTGAAACTTATTGCGAGAAAGTAAGCAGGGGTAGGAGAACACCATAACGGGCTCTCAAGTTAACTGGGAAGGGAACTACTCTACTTTCTGGAACTGACATGAACAGAGACTAGGGCAAGAGTCTGTGAAACACAGTCAATTTTGGCCAATATTGCTGTCAACAGCTTCAACTTCCTTCCCCACAGCCACTTAGCAGTAGTAGTAACCACTATCTGAATTTTAAACTATCCTGACCATGTTCCCACACTTTTTTTCCATTCTGGTCTCTTTCTTCTTAGTTACCCCAACTAGCAGGGAATGTCTGAAAGGGGAGAAGGAAGAATTGGAAGTCTTCACCTACACAATGGATGTCTCTGAAAAACTGGATGCCATAAAAAGTAAAACAAACAAGTATATGCTATCAGTGCCTGTTAAGTACCTATCTGAGATTTTTCTCTTTTTTTTTTTGGTGTCTATCAGTGAGGTCTTATGTTTCTCATTAGATTCTCACACTGTTCTAATTAAGTAGGGCTAAGGGGGCTTGTTTTAATCACACTGGTGGTACCTTCTCTTTTTAGTCCAGTAAGCTGGAACCTAGCCAGGCAGTGTTAAGAGAGCCCGCCTTTCTTTCTTGGTCAAGAAACCTCTTCAAATCTTGTTTATTTTCTAAGAGTGCTGTAAACCAAGCAACCCTGTTTTGATATTTAGTACCTGGTGCTGATTCACACAAATCTGACGGGGAAAAAATGTGCTTGAAACCTCAGGTGAAGCTCCAGATTATGAGACACCTTTCAAGATCGACAAAATTATTAAAATCATACTTTAAAGGATGCCTTCATAACACTGATATGTAAAGATCCTATTAAAATATAGTCATTTTCCACAATTACAAAAACCTTTTATTTAAAATGACGGTATTCTGATGTTATATTAAATGCGTGTCTGGCTTTTTATTCAGTGACTAGATTACCTTTTCAGAATTTTGTACTTCATTGTAACTGCTTCATGAGGGACTAATTAGTCTTCCCCCACCCCTTTAAACTCCTATGGGAAATGAGGTCGAACCCACTTTCATGCCCAAAGCACCAGGTGGAGGTTGCATGAAATACTACAGCCGCACAAAGGAGCGTCCTTTCCCAAGGCAAAACAGGAATCTTCAGCCAGGGCTACGCTCTCCACTATCAGGCAGAGTACAAAAAAGTTAAACATGTATTGTAAGATGTTGTGAAGAAGCTCTTCCAACAAACTGGACCACCCACCCACACATTCATCTAGGCTCTTCCTCTCCTGTCCTTACTGCCACGCGGTCCGCCTTACCAGTCTCTGATTGGCTGTCCCGCAGGCTGTGGCCACACCTCCAGGGCGCGGGGCCGAGGAGGAATCCGGTGGCTGCTGAACCCACCGGCATCCTCCTCCAGCTGCATCTGCGTCCCAGCACCCACAGGGGAGCGCCACCGCTCTGGGACAGGAGCCCGCAGCAGCTCCGTGGCAGCCTGCCAGTGGCTGAGCTGCTACTCCTTTCTACAAGAGGCATGGTGAGCAAATTAAAGGTTATAAACACCTCCGGTGGAAGGAGGAAAATTCCTTTGGGCTTTGTAAGGAAACTTCGTCAGCAGAGACTCTCCAAGGTATGAGACGGATGTGGTCACCCACGCCCCTCAGCCCTACCGGACATGTGTGGACCGCACCTTTTAAAGCTGGTCACAATTATGGCCGCGATGCAGGAAAATGTTTCTTTGGAAATAATGGCTCTCATATTTGAGGACATAGCTGACCCCCTGATAAATAGCATAACACTGTTTTTTCAATGTAAGGGAAAGCGTATTCTTAAATGTAGTGCTGCCAAATTTGAGAGAAAGCTGGAAGCAAAATATCTGGGCTCCCAACGTGGGTTATAGTTTCAATAGGAAACCAGGAACGCACAAATAATCTGTCCACACATATCTGTCCAGGGACAGCAAAGAAAAGCAGCTGGGTTCTACATTGTGCTGGAAATAGAAGCCAGTAGTCTAGGATTAAGTAAAAGAAGCAGAGTCAATTGAGAGTGATGCTTTGATGCATGTTACGTAGCTTGTCACCTTGCAGGGGCTGGTTGCCAATATGGTATAGGTTTAAGATCACAGCGCTCCAACAACTCACTGACACCTAAAGCTCCATAATTAGTCTTTCCTTTGGTTTAAAGATTCTCTCTTTAAGTTGCAGAATGATATGCTACCTTGTAAGTGGAATACGAGGATATCCAATAAAAAAGAAAAAGAAATACACACGGAAAGAGAACGGGTTTAGAATCTAAGCTGAGTATTAATCCTAGCTTTACCACCATCCAGCTCTAAAACTTTGGGGATGTTATTTATTGCCTTGAATCAAGTTCATCAGCTGTGAAATGAGACAAACACCTGTCTTAGAAAGTTGGTGCAGAGCTGAAGTTTAATTATGTATGTAAAAACCATGTGGGGCCCAGGTCACACACACTGCAGACGTTCGGACACTAGTTTTCCTCTTCTTTTTTACAGAGCAGGTCATGACAGGGGAACAAGTGAGGACAACATGAGAATGCTGGCCTCCTGATGTGGAAACAATGAGAAGGTCAGCAAGGATGGAGATGGGGTGTGGCAGGGGAAAAGGGCACCTGGAGCCTGGTGACAGAATCTGTTTCACAAATGTGGTGAGGTCAGCTCTGCTCCAGGGCACATGGTGGCTGCAGGTTGACATTTATTTGTAATGTTGACTGGCTGGCAAGACTGTGAACTTAGAAACTGGCCTCCACCAAAGAGCCAGACGTCACTCCTCCCCGGGCCCTCCGTGGCTTGGCGTCCAGCTGGGGAGATAAGGTGTTGGGGTTCATCTGAACAGCTGTACTATGGGGTCACCTACAAGGGAGTGGGAGCAGGTGAAACTATGACCAGGTGGCAGGCAGGCAAACCCGGAGAAGAGATTAAGTGCAGCTTCCAACTTTCTGAAGCCCAATGATGCCAATCAGACCTCACTGACCACCAGGCCAGGTCAGTGGAGATGGAGACCTTCCTGCTGACTTACCAAGGACTGGCCCCACACCAAAGTGTGTAGTCAAAGATGGTTTTTTTTTCCCTTGCATCAGCACCTCCACACTTAGGGATGATCATCCATTATATCATCCTAGAAAGCTAGCCATCACTGCTTCCCAAAGCATGAAGGAAGCAATCTCACCAATCCTCAGGTGAGTGGACCAAACAGAGACGACTCAAAACGGTCGGAGGGGAGGGGCTCTAGAACAGGCAGAGGCAGAAATGTATATTTAGGCTGAGAGGCTTTGGGAATTCAAAAGACTACTACACAGGAGATAAACCCTCCCAAAATTTCCTGCTACAACCACTGCCCATAAAAACAAGTTTAACTTGAATGAATAGGAAGGAGAGAGGTATTTTTAATAATAAGCAGTAACAGTCAACACAAGTAACAGTGATATTATTTAGCCACATTAATAGATCAAGACACCAGCCCTTCTGTTTCCCCAAAAGGCCTACTTGGAGCACCAGCGATGCACAGAACACATTTTGGAGATCACCCAGCTGACAGTGTTTACTACTATAGTGCTACTGGAGTGTGACGTAAGCTGATTCGCCTTGTAAAATTTTCAAAAGGCAAAACAGGCAAACGATAATATACATACATGGAAATCTTGTACTGTGCTTTTTTTCTTATGCCGTTGCAATGAATTATCGGCCATTATTTTCTATATAACAGTCAAGATTAATAATCTTGCTATAATTCTTTGTGTGTATTATCTGTAGTAATTTTAAAATTCCAGGTGACCTTTCTCTAGCCCCTTGGTATACTTTGGGGCCATCCCCTCTTTCCTTCCTATGCTGAGCTCTGTGCACAAAGAATGCAGCACATTTTTAATATTCGTCTGAGCAAAACCACAACAGAAGGTAAATAAAAGCATCATACAGTGCTTCCCAAAGCCAAAGGAATTGACTTTAGAGTATACACATCACTGATTATATTCCATCAGTACAGATAATTAAAAATTGACTATATAATATTAAACAGCAGGCACAACTTTTTGAAAATTTCTTCCTGGTATTAGCTATGCAAAAACACCGACTGAATGTTCAACGCTAATCAAATTCATCTCTTCTTTAGAACAGTGTATAATAAATGGGTAGCCTAAAAGGAATGCTTTGAACAGAATGCTTCACTATTGTCTGATTATTCTAAATTTAAAACTCCAACAAAGGAAAGGATTATTCTTCTTGAGGTTCAAGATTCACGAGGATTTGGTAATGAAATTCCTTTAGGAGAGCAAATTAAAAAAACTGCTATCTACAAGCTGCCAGTGTTTTATGTCTGCGTAGTGTTTTTAAATCAAAGTCACCATTCATTGAACAACAAATGTTTGTTTGAATAAATGAATGAAAGAAAAGGCCTCAAAATACTTTACGAATTTAATCACCTATAAGTTATGAATCAGGCAGCAACTTGAATCATCCCCAAGTGTAGAGGCTGAGACGAGCTAAATGTCAGGTCTCCCCTCCCTAAGCAGGCCAAAGCCAGACCTGGAAACTGAAGTCATGCCCTTTGGTTCTTAGAAAATGACCCAGCTGTTAGAGCCTGTTGTTTAGCTGCCTGGCTGCAAACTCTCAATACAACCTGGAATGCATGTTATCTAGGCCAGGTGAGGTAAGATTAAGGAAGCGTAACAAAGGCGGGTTTGTTCCTGAAATTATACAGGTAGTCCAAAAACAAAAAGAATAAAAAAAACATCAAAATGCAAAAAACTGAAAATGAAATTCTTAATATTAACGTCATCACTGTAATGAGGCACATAGAGCAAATTACTCAGTGCTAGAATTGACATTATACCAAGAGTAAGAAAAAATGTGCCTGCAGGATGCTGGGTGAGAGGTGGAGCCCAGAGCTCCCCAGGGAACTTCCAATTTATTCTTCCAGCAACACTGCTAACACTCATCTTTTTCCATTCTGACCTTCTAACAGGATACGATCCAAGAACCAGCCAGACACTTAAAAAACTCTGTTTCAATACCACAGAGGAGAACTATAACTAGAAAATTTTTTCCAAGTAGAACCTGTGTTGCAAGTACAAAATTCTCATGCATTTCAGAGTAAGGATTCTTAAAACAAATCTTAAAGTTTTCAAAAACCATGCCAAGGGAATGAAGGGAATATCACTCCCACACTAAGCTGTCCTTTGTGAGCTAAGCATAAGCAAAGCAACCTGCCCGAAGGTATATTTTTCTGATGCCAGAGGAAGGTGAAGCAGAGCTGTCCGGACCCAAATAGTAAAGTAGGTAAAGTGTGTCTAGAGGATCCTTCCCCTTTTGTCACCTAAGGTGCCTCCCCTTACAGCTCCAGGGGTTTCTGCTCTGTAATTCTCTCCCATCCCTACCCCGTCAACATTGACAACAGTGAAACGTGTTGTTTCACTATGAATAGACTTCAGTCTTTGTTTTGCTCCCTGGAAAATATTTGTCCTTTAAACCTTTTGATTTTTAAATGGAAGAATCCAAAGATGTATTTGCCTTTAAATTCCAATATCAGCCAGCAGCCAACATTCTGAATTGGGAGATAGGGTAAGGTAACCCCCCTTATTTTTAGAAGTTAATTTTGCTTCATCTTAAGGCCCGCCATAAACATGGAAATATTCAGTCTTTGGGTGAACACACAATGTAATATAGGGATGATGTATTATAGAACTGTACATTTAAAACCTATTTAATTTACTAACCAATAAATGTGATTTAACAAAAAAATGGAAATACGTTGAAATCACAAGTTGGGTTCATACTCTGCTAGGACCATGGGCAAACTCTGTAACTGAGCCTTAGCTATGTGGTTGTAAAGTAACATTGTTATAATGTAATATAACATGATATAGCATAATAATTATGAGACAATGAACATAAAGTGGCTGGCACATTGCGCTGCCCTCAGAAAGAACACAGTAGTTCTTAGTGTAGGTAAGTGCAGACCCGGGGTGACCCAGCCACAGAGACTAAAGGCCTGTTACCTACAATCACTGGGCACTGCAAGAGCCAGATTCTTACCAGTTTCTAGGTCCCTGTGGCCTTGGGTCATGGAGCCAGGCGCCCCCTAAAGGCAGATCTGAGGTTCGTCCTTCTCCCAGTTAACTTTTCTCCTTTTCCCTGGCTCTTTTCCTGCTTGAGAGCTTCTAAGCCCTTCCCCATTCCTCTCCCTCACCAAAGCCTAATTACCATGCAGCACAATATCAATTATGTCAGCTACACTTTATGACAACACTAAATTCTGTTTTATATGTTCAGGCTTCCTATTTTGTGATGCATATCATGGCAGAATTTGGGAGGCGAGCCAGAACGGACCTTAGGGCTATCCCTTCCTCTCTTTCATGTCACAGATGCAGCTAGAGCTTAGTGAGAGTACGGCTTTTCCAAGGCCACAAAAGAACTGCTTTAGAGCAGAGCTGGGGCTCTGACAGGGCTGCGCACGATCCCTGCACTGCTCCGGGACTATCCTTAAAATGCTGTGTGCGTAGACAAGCTGCAAGGACACAATCCCTGCTCCCTCATGTCGCAAGACCATTTGCTCACAAGTCAGAATTATTCAAAGAGCACAGACACAAGTATGATGCTTGGGGGAAGGGCTAAACTCGGATAGAGATGCCGGAGCTCTCGGTTAAGCAACTCTTGGAATGATACGATCCTTAGAGAAACTTCCAGACTCCCTGTAAGAAAAATCAATAGCAAATTCCATGTGGCACAGGAGAAAAAATGTACGTTATCGAGTCAGAGACCTCAGGATGAGCCTCAAAGCTTACTAGCTATGTGGCCCTAGGACAAGTTATAGAAACTTTCCAAGTCTATATTCCCTTAACCATAAACCGGGCATGATGATGATACTAACTCAAAGAGTTGTGAGATTAGGTGAAATTATACTAAGAACACCTAGCACAGCACATAGGCTTAATCAGTATTCAATATTTTTTTACGACAAAACCCTTGCATCGTGCCACAAAGAAAGCCTCACCTTTAAAGATACATGGTGGGTACCTGGATGGTAAAATGTGTTTCCAAGGCCAGGTATATATTATTTCATGGATAACCTTGGAAAGCATGTTTCAAAGTGTCAGTTATATTCAGGTATGATTTCAAAATAGGATGTCCGTGTCTAGAATGGGAAATCTAAGGAAGAGTTCTAAGAACCAAGTATGCTTCCGTCTGACATTTCAAAAATGTACTCATCTGCCCCAGGCGACCATGGTCAGATGTTAGGAAACACCTCTTGCTTTACATCAATGTGTTCGTAGGAATCAAAGATACCACAGGTCAAGGATATCCCCATCATTCCTCCTTAATCTCTGATGATGTCTTCTTGCTGATTTTTCACATCCAAATTACATACCTGAGAAATTGATCACAACAAGCGTTGGTGGGGATGGGGAGAAGAGTTGGTGGGATTGCAAATTGGTGCAGCCACTATGGAAAATGGTTTGGAGGGTCCTCAGAAAATTAAAAATAGCACTACCTTATTACCCAGCAATTCCACTTCTGGGTATTTATCTAAAGAAATCCAAAATGCTAACTTGAAAAAAATATATGCACCTTATGTTCGCTGCAGCACTATTTACAATAGCTAAGATATAGAAGCAACCCAAGTGCCCAAGTGCCTAGATAAAGAAGATGTGCTACATATATACAATGGAATATAACTCAGCCATAAAAACGAATGAAATCTTACCATTTGCGACAGACAACGTGGATGGACCGAGAGGGTATTATGCTAAGTAAGTAAGTCGGACTGAGAAAGACAAATATCATATGATCTCACTTATATGTGGAATCTAAAGAACAAAATAAATGAACAAACAAAACAGAGACAGACTCATAGATACAGAGAACAAACTGATGGTTGCCAGAGGGGAGGGAGTCTGAGGAGCTCGGTGAAAAAGGTGAAGGGATTAAGAAATGCAAATTGGTAGTTACAAAATAGTCACAGGGATGTAAAGTACAGCATAGAGAGTATAGTCAGTAATGTTGCAAAAAATATGGCTTGTGACAGGTGGGTACTAGACTAATTGGGGGGGTCACTGCATAAATTATATAAATGTCTAACCACTATGCTGTATACCTGAAACTAATATAAAATAATACTGAATGTCAACTGTAACTGAAAAATATAATTTTTTTGAAAAAAGGAATTGATCACCGATCCTAATGTGTTCAACCGCAGGAATGCCGCTCACAGCATGTCCTCTTGGGTATCCATGAGTGGGTTTGCAATGCTCAAGGGCTGCAGAGGAGAAGGAAGCAACGCAGTTTGTAGACAAATGCCCCTCAGCCTGTGGTGAGCCCACAGGATTGTATATCTGTTTGCTTATGACGTCCTCTCCCCATATATAATTTTATCAGTAAACGAGAGATTAAAGTCTCACAAGGAAAGAAATCAGGAGTTTGTGTCGCATGCCGTAAACACATCTCCAGGCAAAACTGCTACGCGCACAGTGTCATTTCAGTAGGAGCTACTGATTCTGCCTACAAGCGTAAGCACTGGTCAACATCTGTTCTTCACAACCTCGGCAATTCTGCCCTCCCTCTGTTCTAGAACTGTCTGTGCCCTGGATGTCCTGGCAAGCGACACACACACACACACACACACAGACACACACACACACACGCCAAAGTCTCTCTTTTTCTGAGTCAACTTTACTGACAATAATTGTAGCTGGACCAGGGAAAGGGGAGAAAATGCTAGTCAATAAATAAAGCTCCTCTGAACTCATTTAGCTCCTGGCCCAGGCTCCGCCCTTGTACACTTTACTTCTATTTTGCTGCTTGTGACTACACTTTGTTTCGATATGGAGACGACTATATTTTCACTCTTATTCAGACATGGGACACTATTGCTCTTTGTTTCCTTAAAATAAATTGGCATTCTTGTCCTCCCTGGTAGGAGGCCTCACCGAAGCTTCTGGGAGGAGGTAATCAGTTGCTCCGCTAAAAACGCAGAACTCAGCTGCCAAACGCCAGTAGGAAAAGTGCAAAAGGTGGATCATAAACGTTATCACAGGCAAAGTGAGCGGCTGCGATGCAGCTATGCTTCCATACCTCACTGGACCACACGGCATGGCACTCCGGGGACCATTACGGAGATACAGGTGCAGCTTACTATATACAAAGGCTGGGAGTCTGACAATTTCCGTGTAAGCCTAACTTTCATAAACGACTTTACATGCTGAGTGTCTTGGGAGAGTTCATGATTTCAGAGAACTCCATAAATATTTTGCAAGATTCAGTTATTTTCGTTTGTGTTTTAGAAATTCAGATCTTTGAATATCAGATTTTCTTCAAGAAGTCTCTCCCCCGACCCCTCTCTCTGCCTGGAGAACTTATCATCCATCTCAACAAAAGAATGTGAACATAGGTGAAAATATGCATCAGTGCTGGAAAACAGAGAAGAGTACCAGACATATGCCATCATCATTAAATCAGTTTTTGCTAGATAGACCGTAGAAAACATAACATAAAAGGCTGATCCAGAGATGTCACTCATGATTCTCCTTCTTGAAAAAGTGGTGAAGCATTGTGAGAAAAAAAATGAGAGATTCAGATGGAAAACTAGTAAGTAATAGTCCTAAACTAGAGGACTGAAAGCTGGAGGTGAGGGCTGCTCGGGAAACACAGATCCTCTCTGGGCTCCAGATCACTGGCATTCAGATGGTACGAGAGTAGAAGAGCCAAGCGTAGGCACTGCCATATCCAAGATTATCCAGTTGGTTGTGGGATGTCTCCCCAACAGCAGGGCTCCAGAATTCAGTCACCATTACACCGGGGGCTTGAAGTGAAGCTAGGGTGAGGGAGAAATCCAGGACTAGAAAACGGTACAGTGGCTTCACCCAACACAACTCTGAAACCATGCAAAGGACACCAACAGAGACTGCCCATGGTTCCAGCTCCCTCCCCGTCTGTACAGCTGATGGAACACATCACTGGCTTGGGAAATTTTTAAGAACCAAGCCTCCAGGCTTCAGATTGAGAGAAGGAATTTAATCTTTTCCAGAAGGTACAGGGACGATTTGAGAACAAATTCCAGGCCAGGCTAGACCTTTCACCATTCAATAATAAGAGAATCAAACATATACAACATTGGGCTTATGAAGAAAAGAAGAAGATAATTTTGAAAAAGATTTACTATTGGATATAGAAATAAGTTTCAGACAAGATATGATTGTGGAAAGGAAGGAAGGAAGGAAGGAAAAAACAAGCCCAGATTCTGAAACAAGACATGAAAGATAAGGTATAACAAGTGAATGAAACCACAAACAAACTGACTAAATTAAAAAAAAAAAAAGGATTTTTTCTTCAATTATCAGTTTTCAGAAGTGTAATTTGAAGCTATATTAGGACCAAAGAAAAGGAGAGATAACACCCTGGAAAGTCAAACCAGTGATGTGAAGAACAAACTTAAAAAACTATACCAAAATGGTAAGCAAAGAAACAGATCATAACGGGTATTGAAAACAGAATAAGAAGCCAAGATACAGACATTTGTGGTTACGGAAATAATCATTAGAACAACTACCACAGAAACAATGATTAGAGACATCATGGAAGAAAACTTTTCTGAACTGAAGAAACACTTGATTTCCAGATCGGAAAAAAAGAAAAAAGCCTCACTCTTTACAATAAAAAAATTAATGAATATCGACATACAAACACATAAATTAATGAAAACTGCCATCTATTTACCTTCTGGTGAAACTTTTGAATTTTGAAGTCAAAATAAGGAAATCATTAGCATCAAATGAGGAAGGGAAAATATATAGGTGTCCAGAGCACTAAAAGGGGACAAAACTCAGGCTGGCATTTGACTATAGAAGAAATAAAACAACAAACTACAGCTCTGATGGCAAAGGGTTTTGATACAATAATTCTAAACTAATCAAGTTATTTGTTGTGGTATAAGAGCTAAAAACTGAAAAAGGCATTCTTGGATACAGAGGATCGATAAGAAAATGTACTTCATAAAAACATTTTTGAAGAAGTTCTCTAGTCAACCAAAAAACTTAATTAAAAAAATTAAAAATAAGGGGTTGTTGTGCTTTAAAAGTTTATATAATATGTAATCAAACCATACAAACAACAACTGAATACAGTTAGAAAAAAGAATACAGGTTATCTATGTAATTCTTATAAGAAAATTTGCTTAAGATTAAAAAATATACTCGATCAAAATATCTATATATCTGTCTTTTAAAAAGAAAGGAGAATGAAAATGTGTTAATCTCATCCTACACAAGAAGGAGGAATGGTCAGTAAGCTTCTTGACATTGTTTATATAGAAACATAGGTCTTTATTTTTCAAGTTTAAGAGAATTAGATAATTAAATATAATGTATAAGTTGAAAATTGCTAGAGAATAAATCACATCACACAAAATGGAAACTGATGGAAACATCAAGGTATCAAAATATGAAAAAATAAAAACATGACAAAAATTAGAGCAAGTATATGAACATTGAAGATAGGTATTAATTCTCTTTTAAGGAGCAAAAGAATCTCAGGTGGAGTCATTTATTAAGAATAACCTCCATGCTATTTTCAAGAAACCCACAAGTGTTAAAAGAGAAAGGACTGGGGCAAAAGGATACCAGGAAACTGCACATTGAAAAGCGAGAATTACACTGTTAATATAAAATCATAATGAAATATTTAAAGCATTAAACAAGAATGTCATTTTTACTGACAAGAGGTACATTCCAAAGAAACATTAAAATTGTATGTGCCGAGATAACACAGCATGGAAATATATAAAGGAAAAGAAGCAGAGACTGAGAGAAATGCAATAGTGTTGTTGAAATCTACCTTATTGCTTTTAGTCCTTGAAAAAGTAAGCAGATAAAAATTCATTAAGGATATAAAGAGATAGGGTAAAATAATAAACAGTGCTGATCTGATGACTAGGTAAAACTGATAATTAGAGCATGCATCTTCTAAACAGGTACTCATGGGACGTTAATAAAAGCTAATCATGTATTGAGACATCAAAGTAACTTGAGTAACTCTCAATATTCTGTGACCACAATACAATAAAACTCTACATTAATAAATAAAAGCATAAACAATTCAAATAAATTTGTACATTTAAAAAACATTCTTCTAAATAGTATAGAGTCTAAGAGATACTAAATTATGCAATTGCAGATTGAAGCAATGATACGGATAACATTGTGTATCAAATGTAGGGAAGCTGCACTCAGAGTCAAACACTTTAAATATTTTCATCATTAAGAAAAACGTAAAAGAGCAATCAACTTAAGAAATTAGGCAAGGGAAATAGACCCAGGGAAAGCAAAATGACGGTAGAGCACACAAAAATAATGACAAAAACAAATTCAAAATTTTAAAAAGAAAAGATTTCAAAAGGTGGTCCTTAAAAATATCCAAAAACAAAATAGGTTTACTGATAACTAATCTAATGTTCCAAAGAAAGAACAATTGAACCAAACTAAAAATGAGAAGTAGGATAAAACCAAAAATATTGAGGACATTTTACATTTTAAGAATATGTAATATTGACTATGTTAATAAAACTTAAATTATAGAAATGACAATTTTTCTAGAAAAATAAAAATCGTTAATATTAATTTAAGAAATAAAAATATTGACCAGAAAAATTACTGTACAAAAATATTGTGTGTTAGGGAGTGGGGGGCTTTCATAATAAAACAACAATAAAAAAAGACCGGAGTCAAATAATTTGGGGAACAAGTAATTTCAAATCTTCTAGGAATAGAGGCGCATTGTACATAAATTACACTATCAATTCATAACATCACCGGTTCAATAGAAAATGATTATAATTATTAAAGATACTGAAAAGACATTTTATAAAAAATTTTGTACGAAGGGATATTGAAAATTAGAATAAAATACTACTTATTTACTACATTAAAGGATCTGCCATAAACTAATAGTCAACATCATATTAAAAGTTAAAAACAAGCATAGATAATTAAATTCAGGAATGAAGTCAAGTATACCTGCTCTACCATTATTATTTAACATAGCATTGGATGTTCTACAAGAAATGAAAGTTCAAAACATCAAAATGTAGGACACAATATTTTCATTATTAGAAATGTTATTATTGCCTATTTAGAACATCTAAGGGAATTAACTGAAAGACTACTAGAACTTACTGAGGTTGATAAGATGGTCAGTTCTCTAAGGAAAATTTAGCAAGAACTATTGAAATCCTACAAAAAGGGCCTGGCCCAGTGGCTCAGGTGGTTGGAGCTCCATGCTCCTAATTCCAAAGGCCAGTGGACCAGTGGGCTCTCAACCACAAGGGTGCCAGTTCGATTCCTTGACACCCACAAGGGATGGTGGGCAGTGCCCCCGCAACTAAAGATTGAACATGGCACCTTGAGCTGAGCTGCCCCTGAGCTCCCAGATGGCTCAGTTGGTTGGAGCCTGTCCTCTCAACCACAAGGTTGCCGGTTCGACTCCCACAAAGGATGGTGGGCTGCACCCCCTGCAACTAGCAATGGCAACTGGACCTGGAGCCCTCCACAACTAAGACTGAAAGGACAACAACTTGACTTGGAAAAAAAGTCCTGGAAGTACACACTGTTCCAATAAAGCCCTATTCCCCTTCCCCAATAAAATCTGAAAGAAAAAAAAAATCCTACAAAAATAGTCAATGCTTTACTAAGTGACAATAAAAGTCTTGAATAAAACTGTAAGCATAGATCAAAAGCTGCAAGAGTGTAACAAATTAATTTCTCTCCAGAGTAATATGTAATCTATGACAATTTAAATTTAGTTTGAAAAAATTGTTCTGAAATCTGACCAAATTAGTTTTACATTCACATGGAAGAATAAATGAATAGGCTAAAAATTGCTAAGAAATTTTGAAAACAGAAAATTATAAGAAGAAATCTAAGATTGTTTATGTTAAAAAATTATTAAAACTATAGAACCCAAACTAGTGTAAAACCACAAAGATCAAGAGAACAAAATATAAAGCTCAGAAGTATACCCATGTCCATAAAGTGTTTAGTACATAATAATGGTGATGAGGAAAAAAGGTTTTAAATAAATGGCGTGAGAACAACTGATGTACTATTTGGCAAGAGCTCATTTGATTCCCACGCCTGAGATCAGATATCAAAATAAACTCTAAATATAAACTATGAGATTATAAAAGAACTCGAAGAAATTTTAAGTGAATATTTGTCTGACCCTCGTGAATGGAAGGCTTCTCTAGGTATAAAATCAAAAAATATGTATCTTTAATGTTTGACTACACAAACATTTGATTATTTGTGTATCAAAATCACCATGAATAAAATTCAAAGGAAAACAGCAAAGTGGGAAAAGTGTTTGTAATATCATTGACAAAAAGTTAATATCCTTAATTCAAAATGAACATATAGAAATAATGAGTAAAAGATATATGGTATGGCCTAAAACAAAAATAAGCAAAGACTAATAAATAGCTAATTTTAAAAGAAATATAATAGAAAACAAAAAAAAGGTCCAACCTCATTCAAAATCACACCCCTCTCCCCCCCAAAAAAAGTAAAACACAATATAATTTTTAACTTATCAAACTGGCAAGGTTTACATGGACATTCTTTCTCCTGGCTGGTGAGTGCTAAAATATAGTACTTTAATAATATGTATCAAAAGCCTTATAAAGGCTCTTACCATTTGAGTCAACAGATCTAGTTCTAGAAATTTATCTTAAGCAAACAATCAGAGATGTCCAAAAAAGATATATGTTCAAGGAAATCTAGCACACCATTACCAACAAGAGCAAAAAATCTGGAGAATTAAATGTTTGACACATTATATTACTTTTGTAAATCACAGTATCTATAAGAGCGATAAAATTATGCTATGTGAGATTGAAAACGCTACGGCAACATGTTCACGATATGAGTACAGGTAACCCCTGTATAACACGGCACTTCTATAACACTGTTTCGCTCTAAGACGGTTCAAGAATTGGGGAAAACCCTCGTACAACACGGCATCCTAGAACACGGTTTCACTCTAATACGGTTTGAGAATTAGAGAAATCCCCAAACAACACAGAACATAATAAGAGCTTTTAAGAGTAAAAGATATTTCATTTGAAATTTTTCATTCGAGCGTGGATACCGTATCAGATTCGACTGCAGAATTTTAAAATTTATTAGAATTTTAAAATTTTGTTCGCGGACTATTAAGTTCAGAGAATGAAGATATCTTGTCAAAAAGAAAAAGCCCTTGGTTAATGGTGCTTAGTACTGATGACGAAGAAAACATTATTTAATACATTTTAATATGTTATACTTTTGGTGAAAGTTGCTTTAATAAAGATATTTCTCTTAATTATAAAAATACATGTTTTTTAAATATTTGTAACCTAACCGCCTTTTTTTGTACTAGTTCTTTGTTTCGTACAACAGGGATTCGCATAACATGGCATTTTAAGGAACCTAACAACTGTGTTATAACGGGGGTTACCGTGTTGTAAGGGGGTATACGGACCAATGATAAAGGCAGCTTACGAACAGTACAATCAGCGTGATCCCAGTTAAAAATGTATATGACGACAAACACTAAAAATGTTTATGGTTATCTTGTGGATCATAGCCCTTCATTCTCTTCTATATATCCAGCTTGCTAAATGAATATACACCTTTTATGTGATCAGAGAAAAAATGAACAATAGATGGAGCAGGTTCTGAGGTCAGACTACTTAGCTTCAAATCATAGCTCTGTCACTTTAAGCTCCGCAACCATGGGCAAACTGTTTATCCTCTCTGAGCCTCAACTTCCTCATCCTTGAAACAGGACTAATAACAGTAACTAACTCACTGGGTTGCTGTGACAATTGGATTTTACAATGTCTATAAAGCTTTTAGTACAGTATCTGGACTGCAGTAAGTGCTCAATAAATATTAGTATTATTTTGACTTTAAAACAACAATACCCACCCCAATAAAACCTTTTAAAATAGAAATATTTGCGCTTATTCCTGTTAGAGGAAAAGTAGTTTGCAAAGGTTGTAGACCCAAAATGCTAAATATTCATATTCATTCCCTCTCTCCTTCTCCCTTTCCCTCTGCCTCCTCTCCCCACTCCTCCCCCACCCCCGCCCCCAACCCCAGCCAAAATGTCCTAGGATCCTGAGAAGCTTGGGCAACATTTAATATGCAGCCTTAACAGAGATCATTTGAGCTCTGCCAACAGCCCACCATGGCCAACCAAGGTCAAAAGAGATGCTTTGATCTAGAACAACAGAGGCTGCTGATAATCAATTGGCCAACATGTGGTCCAAGAAAAGGCTTTAACCTTCCATGGCATGTATAGCTTTACAGCTAGGTGAGCAAAGTACTGAGGAGAAGGCAGCTGGGCTGTGGAAAGAGGCCCAGAAAGGGGGGCTGGGCACTTAGCTTCTACTAGGACTTCCAAAACACTCCACTCACCAGCTGTGTATGTACTCCTGCAAGACTACATTCTCCCCACCAAATGAGAACCCTCTGGGGTCCCATCACGATCTATGGTTCTATTAAAAAGAGTGACAATCTCAGCTTTAAACATTAGTTATTTTATTTTTAACTTCAAAGCTGGCTCCTGTATCCCAAAACAAGGCAAAGAAAATTAAAGGAATAATAAAGCATTCCAGACATCCATAATATTTATTTCCCTTTCCCCATCCATGTTATGTCAGTAAATGTAGCAGAGTAGAAAGTCACCAATGAATGCAGAGGGGCAGCTGGATGGCTCAGTTGGTTAGAGCATGAGCTCTGAACAACAAGGTTGCCGGTTCGATTCCCACGTGAGATGGTGGGCTGTGCCCCCTGTAACTAAGATTGGAGTTGGAGCTGAGCTGCGCCCTCCACAACTAGATTGAAGGACAATGACTTGGAGCTGATGGGCCCTGGAGAAACATACTGTTCCCCAATATTCCCCAATAAAAATTTTTTAAAAAAGTGACAAATGAGTGCAGATTACAAGATTACAAGGCAGCACATGGTCAGGACAAGGTCATTAGATGCCATCAAAAATGGTCTAACGGCATTGACATGTATTTGGTGACAATGTAGCTCAGTGGGTTATGTATAAATGCTTGCCACTTGAAGTCTCGTCTGCTGCTTTCACACACCTGCTGTGGTCTTCAAGCCTAGACAACTGCAGTAAACATGGCACAGGGTGTTTGCTGGAGAAGGCAATATGGCCAAAAAAAAAAAATTGCTGTGGGTGAAATGTGAGGGAAATCTTTGCATATGCAAAACAAGAATACGTGTAGTCCTAAAAGGGGATATAATTATTTGTTGTAAAGGTGCATTCATGGAATTGAACAATTAATTTGATCATCTGAAAAGAAAGAAGGAAAGGTTCTCTATGTCAAAAAAAAGTCACATCAGAATCAATGACAGACAGAAGGTGCAGTTACAACACATTTGGTGTCAGGCACCACTCACCAGCTGGGTGAATAAGGGCAAGTAGTTTAAGATCTTGGAGCCTCCATTTTTTTCATTCCATAGAATGGTAGTTGTAATATCTATCTCAAAGAGTTCCTGGGATGACTCAGTCATTCATTCACTCAATGCACAATTACTAAGCTCCTAGATGTTCTGGGCCCAGTGCCAAACGCTGGGATAAAAGAGCAAGAGAAACAGACATGGCCTCCACTCCTATGGACTCTAAGTTTCTCTTCGATTTTAATGGAAGAAGAGAGACAAACAAATGTACGTGAATGCAATCTGGGAAAAGTAAACCAGTTAAAGGGGTGGAAAGTGACCGGGGTTTTATTTTAGAGTTAACACTCAGTTAAAGTGACACTTGAGCTGAGACCTGAGTCAACTGAGAGAGTGAGTCATGAGGCTACAGAGGGGAAGAAATCAAGTCGAGGGACCAGCAAGACAAAGACCCTGAGGCAGGAACAGGCTTGCTTTCAATGGGATATTCCTAAAAAGATTGTTATTAGCTTATTATGCAAAAGCATGTGCCGCGATGGTGAGGATGGTGATGGTGATGATGATGGTTATGGTGGTGATTATGGTCATAATGATGACCCAACAAGCAGACGACAAGGGAAGTGAAAATAGGCATAGCCCATGGTAACTAAAGTAATAACGTGACAAAATGAGTATTGAACACAGGAAGCACTTACTGATGAGGATCCTGACTAATTTTCATTTATTAAAAATTACAGCTCTATGTTTCGTTATGGCCTTCAATCTAACATCATTCAAGGAAAGCTTCTTTCTGAACATTCTATTTTAGGACAGCAAATTTTTAAAAAAAAATATTCTGTGTGCATGATTTGTTTTTTACGCAGCCGTCTTTCTGTTGGTTTTTAGCCTGCTAGTAGTGTGAATGTAGTATTTTAAAGAGTTACTATACAGGGTACTTAGAAATTTCATAGGAGCATTTAATGGCAGAAATACCTGGTAGCTTTCTTTTCCACATATACTCTCAGAACCGTGGGAAAAGAGTTTTGTTTTTTGTTTTCAATTAAAATGTATTGGGGTGACAATGTTTAGTAAAGTTACATAGGTTTCAAGTGTAAAATTCTGTAATACATCATCTACATGTCACATTGTGGGTTCACCACCCAGAGTCAGTTCTCCTTCTATCACCATATATTTGAGGGAAAAGAGTTTCAACAGATGCCTTCCTAGGCTTTCAGTCTTTTCTTAACTGCATCAGGATAAAATTCTAATTTATTTGTTTATTTTTTATTTTAATTTATTTTTTAGTATACATATTTTTAAAATTTTACTGACAGAATCATTCATATTGTATGAATTTTTCAGCAACTTTTTTTTGTGCTTAATATCGGGTTGTCAAGATTGATCTGCACTGCTCTATATAGTTTTAGATCATTCATTTTCATTGTTGCACAGTATTCTATTATTTGATTATATCACAGTTTGTTTATCCATTCTACTTTGATAAACACTTGGGTGGTTTGGGTTTATTTTTTAAACCATTATTAATGTAAGTAAAGCTGTGATGGACAGCATACATGTTTTTCATACATGTATACAGTAGTTTTTCTAAGGAACAAACTTAGAAGGAAAATTGTCCAGTCATAGTGTATACACATTCATCTTTACTGGATAATGTCTGTTTTCCTAAATGTTTGTACCAAGTAACACTCCCACCAGCAGTATATAAGCATGAAATGCCATTTTTCTAACTTAGACCAAAATATCCTCTTTGGCACTGGAATTCCAGATCTCAAGTAACTCAAGTGCCAGTTCCATCTATAGCTTCAGTCAACTCAAAACTAGTCTTTGAACAAATCGGACTTCAAGGAATTTCAGTTCTGTTGAATTTCTGGCTAACTCATCACAATCAATTTTGCAGGCAAATAATACTCTCAAAAGAACAACAATAAATAATCACGTATTGCCGGCGCCAGGATACAAAATGAAGATGGTGCAATTAAAGCAAACATACTTACAAAAATATTTTGGTTATCTGAATTAATCTGAACCAAACTAAGCATAATCTAGCTATTTGCCCCTAACCTTCTGTTCCCTTTATTTCATGACATTTTTATAACAAGACTTGCCAGATAAAAAGCATGTGTGCATTTTCCAGAAGCAAGAAAGAAAGTATTGAATTTACTCTCTCTTCAAATATATCTCAGTTATGAATATAATAAAAGCCATAGAAATGTATACTTTAAAGGGATGAATTTTATAGTATGTGAATTATATCTCAATAGAGCTGTTATTAAAAGCATACCATCAGCTGAGTGAATAAGCCAGTCACAAAAGGACAAATACTGTATGATTCCACTTACCATGTTTTCCCGAAAATAAGACCAGGTCTTATACTAATTTTTGCTCCAAAAGACACATTAGGGCTTGTGTTCAGGGGATGTCATCCTGAAAAACCATGCTAGGGCTTATTTTCTGGTTAGGTCTTATTTTCGGGGAAACACAGTATATAGAACTACTTCAAAGCAGTCAAATTAATAGAGATAGAAAGTAGAATGGTGGTTGCCTGGGGTTGGGTAAAGGAGAGACTACAGAGTTATTATTTAATGGGTCCAGAGTTTCAGTTTTACAAAGCAAAGAGCTCTAGAGATGGATGCGGGTGATGGTTGCATAACAGTATCAACGTACTTAATGCCAGTATTTTACCATAATAATTTGGTAATAATTAATTACCAAAATTTGATATGTATGTATCAAAAGTGGAGGTGGCTGTGTTTTGTTTCACTATTAGGTCATGTTCAAACAGAGAAGAGTTCTTTGTCATCAAGTCACATAGATTGTGCACTATAAACTGAGCACTGCACCACTTTATTTTTATAAGCAATACCAAATTTCAGTACAAATGCTACAACAGCATATACCATGGGTGAGAAGAAGATAAAAAATCGTGCAAGTCTAAAGTTACTGTTCACATTGCAACCTTGACACACGACTTTGCAAAAACAAGGGCTTAAATTTAAAGAATATGCCACAATTCAGAAAATGCTACTACCCTATGCCTGAGGGGACTGAGTCACACTTGCAGTTTAATTTGAACTCCTGAATTTTTTGACTTCTGTATGTTTAAATTCTCATCACAGCAACTTCAACCTTTGTTTTTACCACAGATTGTATAATGCATGTCTTATCATTTGACATAATCTCTACCATGAATTGCTTGTTTTTGAACATCCTGAGGTTCAGAGAATACTTTTAAAAATGTTAAACAATAAATACTGTCAACTATTACTGGAAATGGAAAAACAGCCAAGTCTCTTTCGATGCCATCTTTGTGCCTAGAACAACCTTCCCACTCCCACTCCCACAGCATTCAAGCAAGTTACATCTCTTCCCTCTTTCAAAGTTCACCTTAATTCACTTCTATACTGAAGGCAGCAGAGATTACAGCAGAAGTGGAGAAGGGTGTACTATCTACCCCAGGGACAAAGAATGGGTGTTACTTTAAGTCCGTAAGTGCAAAAAAAAAACAAACACCAGGTAAATCGCACAGATTACATTTTTTAATGCATGTCTGTGCAATAAGCTGTATCTGTTTTTCCACCTTTACTCTAAGAATCGTCCATGGTTCCTGACGCAGGGATGACTGGCCTCTCCCCCGAGGCTAGGGGATTTAGAGATGGCATTACCTATCATTTACAAGGTGCTGAGTCAGGTAGACAGTGTGTGACTCACGATGCGCCTGCTCAGAAGCCTACAATCTTTCTGGAGAGGCAAGGCATTTATCTTCTGCAGACAGCTAGTAGTAGTAGGCAATTTTTCAATCGGCACACATTCATTCAACAAATATTTACTGAAGACCTACTACATGCCAGGCACCACGCCAGACATTCAGGACAAAAATATGACTAAAGACGTGGTCCCAGCAGAGAGACAGATGGGGTTCAGTATAGAACTGGTTTGCTGTGGAGACATCAGAACACCACTACATGGTACAAATAGCACTTTTCCCCTTTCCAGAAAAACTCCCTGAGCACACATAAGTAATCCAGCGGCTGAGTGAGCATTCTGGCCATGAGAAAACATCCGAAATAAACACAGTAATATCTTCTGATGCTTTCCTCTTCAGGACCGTAGCATGCCAGACACATGAGTGCTCCAACAGCCATTTGCTCCAATGCTCCAAAAATGGCATTTCATGCTTATATACTGCTGAGCGGCAAGTGACCAGTGGAGCCTAATGGGAACTTGCCACAATGGAAGATTTGAATAAAAAGCAGTGATTTTACTGTACGATCTAGAGACGGCACCTGTACGTCCTCTTTCATGATGATCTTCACAAATCATCTTTTTTTTTTTTTCTTTAAGCGTGCCTTCCTTGACACACTCAACTCAAAAAAGGCAGGGAGTGGGTCTTTCCTGTGTGCCTCCCTGGGACGAGCACAATGCCTAGCACCTAGTGAGCAATTAAAAACATTTACGGTCTGATAAATAGCACTTTAAATTGGCTGGCTGCATATTATAGTAAAATTGACATCTGGCAAGCCTGTTGAAATGGTTGTTGAAAGACTGAGTATCATCCATAGTCATATGGATCCATATGGAATTTGTCCATAATGAAATCAAATTAATTTACAGGTAGTTATGGGCTGAATTGTGTCTGCCCCCACCCGCACCCCAAGTTCTATGCTGAAGTTCTAACTTCCAGTATCTCAGAATGTGACTGTATTTGGAGATAGGGCCTTCAGAGAAGTGATTAAGATAAAATGAGGTCATATCGATGGGCCCTAACCCAATACGACTGGTGTCCTTCTAAGAAGCGGAGATTAGGACACAGACACAGAGGAAAGACCATGTGAGGACACAGGGAGAAGATGACCATCTGCAAGGCAAGGAGAGGCCTCAGGAGAAACCAACCCTGCCGACACCTTGATCTCCAACTTCCAGCCTCCAGGACTGGGAGGAAATAAATTTCTCTTGGTTAAGCCTCCCAGTCTGTGGCACTTTGGTTTGGCAGCCCCGGCAGGTGATTACAGATACAAAGCCCTAGCTAAGAACAGAGCTAGAGCACTGTGAATGGTCATTTTGGAAAGATAATATGAAGTAGAAGAAGGAGTGGTAACATAAAAATCACGAGCCCGTATGTACACTTCTGGTTCCTCAGATAGGAGATTCCAGTCTGACCTCTTCTTGGTCAGGCCATTTTTACTTTTTAGGTCTGCTTCCTCCTTTGAAGATAGAAATTTGGATCACAGGAACTCTAAGTTGTAGGTGACCTAGAAGTGTATGACGTCATGCAGTGAACTCAATGCTGCCTTCTAGGATATGATAGAAAGGACAGTGTGGACAAAAAAGGGTTTCTATGGCAAGTAACGTCTCAGGGTGATCTGATCATAAATCCCTAACTGAGCAAGTCACGGTAGGAAGTCACACCCCAGACCTGTAACTTCTTTAGTAAAAGGTTTATCTTTGCCTTAAGCAAGCCCGGTTCATTGTTTCTGTGCGTCTACCTTAACACACCTTTGCAATAAGCCATTAATCACTGTCAAGGGAGCGCATAACCTTGTTAAATTATCCTGTAATCCAATCCCCACCTTGCTTTCTCCCACCTCCATGTAATCTTCCTCTCTTCCCCTCCTTCATTTCAAATGCATAAAAGAAACTGAAAACTGTTATTCTCGGAAGCATTTATCTCAGTCTGATGAGATCTTGCTCCCAGGTGTATCCTCTTTTTGGCTCAAATAAATTTTTATAAAAGTTCTCTACAGGTTTGGATATTCTTACATGGAAAACATTGAGGTGTGTCTGTTTTTCCTTCACTACATTCAGCTGTTACAGGAGGCTCCTCAAACACTTTCCAAATCTGCTTTTGGAACCATTTCCTCAACATCACTCCGAATCACTCCAAGTACAAGATTGTCTCTCAGCAAGTCTCCTACCACAGAGGGATACAGATCCACCGCACCTCAGCTCCCCCTGACTCCCCACCCTCCCACCCCACCCCACCCCACTCCCAGCACCTGGGGGATCAGCCTGTGAGCAGCAGGCTGAGGTGAGGGGAAGAAGAAACAAGAACAAGCTGAAGAATGGCTCCATACACTGTGTAATTCTGGTGTACTCCAACCATGAAAGAGCTGCTCATTCTGATCAAAGATGTTAATGAGCCCTGCAAACAGGAATTACCACAATATAACAACAGACATCTTAATTAACTTTTCTCTCCAGCAATATTAACACTAATGATTACAAAGTCTTCAACAGCAGCACAAGTAAAGGTAAAGAATCACACACCCTTGATACAACTTCTGTAGAGACACACACTGGACTGCATGGCGAGCATCTGTTTTTCTGGAAATTGCCTATCCTGTTTATACTACATGATTGTTGGTCTGGGGTTTTGATTTGTTTGATTTGTTTCTCAACACCTAAGGCCCAACTGCCACTCTTCCCTAAAATCCATCAGACACCCTCATGTCCTTATCAAAATCACCATTTCTTTGAAGCTGCATCTGATGAGTCTTCCTTACTGGCAATAAAAAGAATACCCATTAGTAAAACCATATTTCAAAACAAACAGAAAAGCAATAAGATTTTCTTTCAAATAGAAACCTAATTTTTTTTTTTTAAGTTTATCAATGTTGCCTGCTCAGAGCCTTTATACACAACCCACCTCCCCCCGCCCCAATGGAAAGGGCAATTTTTAAAAATCCAACAACTTATTAGATACTCTAAAGTTTAAGACGAGAATGCTTCCTGAGAGAGTGACTGCCATGTTTTTCCTGTCCCAGAAGTCATGTCCGCATTGACAAAAATCACAAAACCAGATGTCTTAGAACTCTTCCTACCAATACAACCTCCTTCCAACGATGGGTTCTCACTCACTCATTCATTCATTCAACAAGCATCTGAACAAAATCTCTGTATTTTGTGACCCTCTTGTTAGAGGTCAGAGACAAACAGGAGAAAACCATGCACACCCTCCAGAATTGTTCCACCTAGTGGAGGATACAGCCATGCTGTTCTTAAGCTGAAGTTGTGAGGCCAATTGACAAAAATCGGTCTTAGGCCTTAGCAATGTATTGCACATACGGATAAAGAAATCCAAGGGCCTCGGTGGATAGATGACACTGTTGGCCAAATGAACAAACCAACGTAGACCAAAGTTCTTCGTAGGTCAATCAATGGGATTTGTTAGGAAATGCTAAGAGAAGCAATCGCTTCCATGCAAAGGATGCTATAGAAGCAGAAAGGTACAGAGAACCTAGTTTTCCAAGTGCCATGCTTACCAGCACATTATTAAAAAATGAGCTTCTTGGGTAGTAAACTAACATTGGAAGAGTTCATGAAATCATAAACACAAATATGAAGTAAAGAGAGTGATCCTTGTCAGGAGATATTAAGAAGACCTGGTAAGAAAAGGAATCTGTTCATAGAATGATTTCTAAATACAAAATGGTCAAATTGATACTCAGAAGTGTAGCTATTAATAGAAATAATGTTAGAGAGGTTTCATTATGTAAATGGCTTATATGGCTGCCAGAAATGTATCCAGTAGTAATTTGCATTTTTGCTATAGCAGAAATTTCAAGGATTTTTCTCACTAAATTAGGAGGAACCCTTTCACCGGTATACCACAGCTTTCATAATCACAGTAAAAGAGGCTGCCTGTGCTCTTAGTTGCTCTTAAATAATAATGATAACAATTAAGTCCTTTGATGTGCCAGGCACTGTGCTGACTATTTGATGGGCAGCAGTCCTCTGAGGCATGATTATTATGCCTGTTTTATCACTCAGAGAATGGTGGCTTGGAGCAACTTGCCCACGGTCTCAGTTAACAAATGATGGAGGCTGGATTCGAATTCTTGTCTTTCTGACCCCGAGCCTATGCTTTTTTCCACTGTTGGGAATATCAAATGGTCCCACCTCTGGTATTGTCATGACCACAATGCTCCAGAAGGTATACAGTGACCTTATAAGTAGAAATCAGTCTCGAAAGATGGGCACTTCTGGTCACCCTGTTCGTAAAGCTCACGATCTATCTGCTCCCACTCAGTGGCACCCAGACTTGCCACCTGTGACCCTTGGATATCGGTGCCACACTCTGGTCAGCTCTCGATATGGCGCAACGCATTAAAATCACACAGGTGTCACAGGTCAAAATCCCATTATCACTCCAAAGCTAAATCATCACAGTCCCCCATCTGGCCCACATCTACCCCGGAGGTCTCACTGGACATTCCATCCATCTCTAAAGTCGACTGTGTACCCTCCTCACCAGTCCTCATTCAGATCCTTGGTTTTTTGATTCACATTTCTATAGGACTCTCCCTGCTTTAGTTCTCAATTAGGAAAATCAGTGTTCTGGAATCCCAAGGTAACTGTAAAACTCTCGTCTTAGCCACAAACTTGGATTAGAATGGCTAAGAGACAACCGCTTTGTTTCAGATACCTCTACTTATTTCCCCTATCACCCTTTCAGGAATTTTTCAATTTGCCATGGAATAACTAAAAATTGAGCATCAGAAGGAAAAAGGAGGAAAAGAAAAGCTCAAAAATAACCCACTCATGCTTGAACATACTATGCATTTAATGTCAGAAAAAGCTGGTTTAGAACTGTTTTATATTCTATGACATGGTAGCTATTAATCGCATTAACCTTTGTCTTGCAGCATGTGTAAAACAAAAAGCAATGATGCTTATCTCTTGGGGTCGTTATGAGGCTTAAAAGGGAGGTTACAGATGAAGCTAATGGGGTGCCTGGCACAGGGGAAGTTTCCTTTCTTTTGGACTCTCTTTATCGACGAGGAGCGGATTGTGTGCACTGCCCCTTTCCCTTATTCACCATTCTCTCCTTCACTGCCTCCTTCCATAACACCCAGCCACTGGTCCCCGTTCCACAGATGGGAAGAATTCTTCCTGGGACAGTGGGAGAGGCCCTGAGTCAGTCTTGTCACATCCTGAGGGTGACCCTGCAAAGCCTGCTCATCTGTCAGTACCGCCACACTGAGCTATGAGGATTTCACGTGGCAACATGCACAAAAGCTGAGTAGACTCAGACAGAAGGTAAATGCTAGGTGACACTTTGATTTCCACGAGATTGGTGGGCAGAAGGAAAATACTGAGTCTGCTCTCCAAAGTTCAGATCTGAATTCCTACAGGCAAGATGTTTGTTAATGACCAGAACCACTTAAGCTTCCTGGGAGCCATGTAACAAAGGAGAGAAAGACCAGGTGATAAAGCCCGGGGATGAGGGTTTAGGTAGGCAGTAAGGATCCCACCGTCAGAGGTGGCTCCTGGGTGCTACATGCACAGTACTCCAAAGGCAGGGGGGCTTTAAGAAAAACAAAAAACAAGAGTTACCATGTCAGCACTAGAGTTTCACAAAGACCAATCTGTACAGAAACCACAACATGTGAAACTGCTAGACAATTGGAAGTTTAAAGGAAAAGCACATTTTTTCAAAAGTGGAAACTAGGTAAGAAATGTAAGTACATTAGTTACTCAGTTTTAGGATCTCTTATTGATATATAGTCATCTTGCTATAAAAAAACTTTTAAAAAGAGGCGCATATAGCTTGCTCTTGGCAACTTCATAAGATTTTGTTTGCTAGATTTAGAGATTTAAGGCATTCCCATAAATCTTTTCCGAACAAGGAGGATTATAAGCAAAGTAATTAGTAAATTAATTAATTAGACAAACAAGCCAGCTATTGACAAGCCTGGGGAAATCTCTCCCAATGCTTTTTTTTTTCCATTTCAGAGGGGAAAAAAACCTTGAAACAAATAAGACCTACTATACATATGCGTACAATTCCTCATTTTAATGTGTTTTTTTCCCAAGAACCCACAGATCCAGGTCCCCCAGTTAGCTTCCAGTTCTTGCCCAAGTTTAAATCTCTTACCGATGTCTACCATCTGGAGGCCTTGAGGGTCTGCCCTTACGTATGTGTTTGCCAACAGATGCTGCCACACTCCCCTCCCGGACAGGCACCTGCCTCAACAGAGTGTTATGCGGCTGCCAGGGCAAGGCAGACCTGTCGAAATAGGCGGCTATGCCGAGCCGTCCAGGGGAGTTGGCGTAAATAAGTCCCGAGCAGCTTCAAGCGACTACAGACCTAGACTCAGCTAATTAATGAAAACTGAAGCAAAGATGGTGACAACTCAAAGCCAGGGTGTGAAGCTCATGTCATCTGGCAAAGAAAACCCAGGGAGAAATCTCCTAAGGGCAGGGCATTAATGTTTGTGTCTTATTCGCTTTGCAGGCTAACACATTTCTGTTAGAAACACGTCTTTACACTCTGGAGAGATTTTTATAAGGTGTTGACCTGCTGCTAATTACGGCTCTGCCTACACTACAGCTAACAAAATAACTTCACTCGTTTGATGCTGATTCCCTAGGTGCCATGATACCTATGGAGGGATGTTCTTCACCCCAACTGAACAGTGAGTGCTATTTGTTGTCCAGCTTCTTTGTGTTTGGTCCTTGCATGCAATCATCTCCAGCTTGAAATGCCCTTTTGCCTGCCACTTCACACAGTCATGACTCTTTCTTCCTAGAAAACACAGCGTAAACCGCTTTCTCCCTTAATCCCATCTAAACTAACCCTGTCTGGTTCTGGCATCCACGCAATCAATAGATTTAGCTCTAACCTAGATTTCTCTACAGTGAAAAAGTTAGTCTTCCACACGCCAAATATGTAAGTGTGGGCAAGTTACCTCCTCTTTCTGGGCCTCGGTTTCTCTACCTATAGAAGGCAGATAATAATAATCCCTATGTCATAGAGCTGTTATGAGAATGAAACATTTGTTTTTTTACTGTGGGTGTGTATGTGGACGCACACATTTAGTGCATGGGAAGTGCTTATCAGCACAATACCGGGTACATAGTTAGCTCTGGAAAATGGCCATTGCTTTCCTTAGCGTTACCACTAGTACTCCGCTGTTCCTGTGCTTTCATTTGCCTTGATTACAAAGCTCTTGAGAGAAGGAGCTACTCTTACACACTGCCCAGAAACTGAGGAAGTGACACAAGTTCCAGTCAGTGTGAACTGAACAACTAAATAACAAACCAGCAAGGGACTCAGGCATTTCACACTCAGACTACACTGCTGATTACAAGAGCTCATTCACACACACGTGTGAGTTCTGTCAAAAACATACACAATAGTATCTGACTCTAAGTCAGACACTGGCAAGAGAAATAAATACCTCTGAATCTGCAGAGAAATGAATTTCAACAAGGCTTCGGATCGAGAAAGAAAATCCACCGTGGCCCAGGAGCATCTGCAGAAGAATCTTGAAGGTCTGACTGAAGGGAACGTGAGGCGCGGTGGGGTGACGAGGCAGCGAAGCCAGGAACAGCCCTGAGCACAAACATAAAGCTAAGCCTCCTGTGCTGGGGGAAGGGCAGGGAGCACAGGCCATGCAAGGAAATAAGGTTCCTCGACAGGTGATTGATTTCTAGGGGCAAGTCAGTTACTACCCCAGAGCCCAACCCTAACCTCAGGCAGTGCTCAGCTCTCCCAGGAAAAGTCACTTGCCAATGGAGAGGGACACACAACTGAATTTACACTGGGATATTTCCAACTTGCTTTCTAGACCACCATCTACATAGCTGCCTCCCTTCCACCTGTCCCACTTCTGTTCGTACCATTTTCATTCCCCATGTAAGTCTGATGTCTGTTAATCCCAAGTGAAGGGAACCTCCAAAGATTACCCAGGCTTTTATAGAGGAGGGAACTGTTCCAGAAAGGTTAGTAACTTTCCAAAGGTCACAAAATTAGGGGCATAGCAGGCAACGAAACCTGGATGATGTGAGCACCACCCTCCTCCCAAAGCAATCTAGTTTCCAACTCCACATCACCCTGCCTGGGGGCTTCTGCCCCTTCCAGACTTTCACTGTGGCTGCTAAGTCATCAAGGTAAGTTCTGTTGTCAAGTGGGCCATTGGAACAGGCCTCCTTGTTTTAGGTAGGACAAAATATGTCAGGCTGTCTTTCACTCTGGGGTTACGTGGCTCTGCATCAGGAGGGACCTTGTGCCCCACCAACTGTCATTCGCCCTCAATAGTCCCTGACATCACACCTCCCTAAGATTTTTGACTAATAAGAAACGTAAATGACTAATAAATACCATGATTTTAAAAACTTTTTTATAGACAAATACTTTATTCCTCCTTTTTGTAAAATGGGTTATATTTTCTTGGGATGTTTTCCTTTCAGGCCATAGCAGTGCTATTTCAGCAGGAAATGTCATAGCTTGAATATAAAAAAAAAAAGTCTACACTGAATTAGCTTTTACACCTAACAACAAACTGGGAACAATACAAGGACTCTTTGTAAAAGGAAGAAAGAAACGAATTTAGCACACTAGAAACCAGAAGTTATTTCTTAAATCAGTTACCTGTAACAAGTGACTTCTTGGCAGGGAAAATTATTTACCTTCAAATAACCATGTCAAGCTAGGAAAAAAATGTTTCACAAAATAGCTATGAAATTAATATTTTCTTCACATGGTACGGGGACAAGATAAGAAGCGACCGTGTTTCCCTGAAAATAAGACCTAGCCAGACAATCATCTCTAATGTGTCTTGGAGCAAAAATTAATATAAGACCCGGTCTTATTTTACTATAAGACCAGGTTATAATATAATATAATGTAATATAATATAATATAATATAAATATAATATAATACCGGGTCTTATATTAATTTTTGCTCCAAAAGACGCATTAGAGCTGATTGTCCGGCTAGGTCTTATTTTCGGAGAAACAGGGTATATGATTCAATTTTACTCCACTCCTAAGAAATTCCGCAATACTATGCACTGCTCAGTACTGTCAGGCAAATGACAATGAAGGGAAAGGGGGGTTCCCAAGAACATGTGACTCATAGTTATTAGTCATCAGTTTGGGAAATTCGGGACATAGTCACTATCAGTCAAACATATTATTATTTGCTAAATGTCCAAGATATAAGTTTCCTTGGAAATGACCAGTAAAAATACTGAAGGCTCTGCACAGCCCCTCAAGTTCCCTATTTTGTGGGCTGGCAGATATTGGGGAATTTCACAATCTAGTATGAAGGAGAAACAATGGTATTTAATTACCCTATGCATGGGTGTTCCTCATCAGGGATGAATCCAGTCCAGTGAGTATGAAGATGGGTCTTTAAAAAAGACTTCTCAAAATTACCAACATAAAATTAGATACTGGGCCTTAGGAAGGGCCTGTGCCCGTTGAGAGGCTTTGACGCTGAGACGTCACTGGCTTTGAGACAAGTGTGCCTGGTCCGTAATACGTTCACATGTATGTATGGACCACAAGGGTGGGGACACCTGAAGGGGCCAAAACCAACATATTTCCATACAGTCCCCATTTCAACACCAAGTATATCGTAAATACTTTCATACACATTCTTGCTGAGTTCAAATGGCTAAGTAGAAACGTTTACAGGTTATGTTTTAGATGAGCTATTAAATGAATTCCATTTATTTAACAAGGTGGCTTTACCACCTTTTCAGGAAAATCTGTTGTCTGCAATAATTTATTAGGCAGTGACACCAATCTGTGGAAACACATCTAAATGATTCTAAGAGAGTATCTCAGATCAGGGTCACAGTGCAGCTAAACTCAATGGTTGTAAGTAAATGCGGACGAGGTAGGGAGGGACAGCGCTGAGTGGTCCAGCACGGCGCCCCTGAAATCAATGAGCTCAGGTTTGGGTTCAGTCAAGTGGCCCTGAATGGGCCATTTACAGGACACGCTGTCCTGCCTCTGCCCCACACCAGAAGCCCAATGCAAGCAGAACACTCCGGCCCATCTTAATTATGGCAACAGAAAACGAGAAGAGAGAAATATCTCTGAGCACCTCAGCCTTAAATCAATCCATGGAGCCCTTCGCCAGAAGAAAAAGATGTATCGTGAAAGTAGATTCGAGAATCACAGGCTTCTGGGATTCGAGGCAAATCTCTACCTTAGCACAGCAGAAAATCATTACTGTCCCATTAACTTTGGGAAGTAGATTCGACCCTTCTGGACTTTCTTTCTTAAGGCTCTTGGATCTCCAGGGTGCAGTGAAGTGCACCCTAGACCAGCTGCAGCCATTGCTAGAATAGAGATCTGAAAATAACACATTCTCTCTGACACGCCAACTCACTACTTTAATTGTGGCTCATTAAAGATGTAAACAGAAGACGTTTGTTCACCTCTACTACAATTCCACTGCTGCAGTCAAATTACAATGCTTCTGCTTCTGTGCAGAAAGGAATACTTCTGCTTTGCATCACATCACCGCAAGTGGAGAGCTGTGATTCACTCATTTTCCAGCAGCAGCCATCACATGTTTCTGCTTGTCGTTGGACAGAGGCAGGTAGACAGAATGATGAATTTAAAAATCAATGGAAAGAAGAGTAAAACACTAGTCAGTCAAAAGATGGTATCTAAAAAATTCTGAACTATTCCAGGAGGCAGTACGGTAATGCAAGCCTGCTTGCAGAAATTCTGCATAGAATTCAGGCCGAGTAGGGGCTAAAACCAAAGTGAGGGAGAATCTGCTCCAAAGAGGAACATGAAACTACCCAACAGGGGTTTGGTTTTTGTCTTACAAGTGTTATTTTCTTCAGTTACTAAGGAGGAAAATTGTCTGTATCTTTGATTTACCCCTATTCTTATAGGACCTAGTTTTTTTAAATTAGAATGAGAATTATACCTTATTGATAATTATGGATACAATAAGTATTGAAAATAAATACTTTCCACATAAAAAAGCATATTGGAAACACTGTGTTAAAATTGACACAAAAGGACAAATATTGGTTGATTCCAGGTATATGTGGCACCTTAAAAACACAAACTCATAGAGGTGGAAAGTAGAGTAGAGGTTTCTAGCAGCTGGGGAGAGGGAGGAATAAGTAGTTAGAGTTTAATAGTTTTTGCTTGAGGTGATGAAAAAGCTCTGGAAATGGACGGTGGCGATAGTTGCACAATATTGTGAATGTACCTAACGCCATTGAACTACACACTTAAAATGGTTAAAGTGGTAAATTTTATGATATATATATATATATACACATATACATATTTACCACAATTAAAAATATCTATATTTAAAAATCAAATTAAGGACACTTTCAAAATGGGTGCCAGACTGATAGCTGGTTCCCCGAGACCCAGTGCCGTTGGCTCATTGACTCTCCCAAGTGCATGAGGGCAGTGCCAGGCGAGGGAAGGGGTGAGGCGACTGTGGACACTCACCAGGGAACGAGAGAATACCATGTCCAAACCTGCAAAGTAGGTACAGCTGCAGGGGAGCTAAGCCTCAGAAAACTGGCACCAGCATGAGTGCCAAATATTTACGAGCACTAATTTAAACGCATTAAGCGGATCTGATATTTTTTGGAGAATCCTACTGCAGATCAATTTCATTGAGCAGATAACCACTCCAAATCTGTCAAGTTAATAAATACAGATTTGGGTTGAGTTTACATAATACGTGCTTGTAGGTTCACTGGCCATGACCTGTGATAGCTGGAACTGAACTTCTCCTTTCACTAAATGTCATTCCAAATTCCAGGGAGCATTTGGAAGCAAGAGCTGCTCTGCCTGTTGCTAAGTGGTTTTTTCTCAGTACAATAAATTTGGTTTCAATCAAATGGAAGAAGCAAAGTGCTTACCTTAACTATCTAGGGTTCTTGCAGTGTACTTACTCCCAAATTCTATTTTACTGTGAAGAGCAAGTTCACTCTGCATGCCCACCCAACACAGGATGCCAGGCTCTTACAAGCAGCTAATTTGATGGGCTTTTAGAAATGGCCACCTGCCAGCAGTGTCATTTAGAAGGATGCTGGTCCTGAGGACAGTTGAAAATAATGTTTTTCCATCAACCTCTACAAAGTAGATTAGGTGCTTGTGGAGCTTTAGTTTCCCTGAAAGCAACAGAGTGCTAACAAAGTGGTCTTAAACCAGTGGAAGAAAACAACCCTGGTGGAGATTGGAAATCAGAAGTGGCTCAATAAAAGGAAGGGAGGGTGAGGGCAGAGTACAGGCTAGGGGACAGGAAGGCCAGGATTTGACTCTTAGCTTTTTTCCTGCCAACTGTGTGGAATTCTTCAGCACCAGCATAACCTCATCCATTATAAGAACATGTAATTTGAATGTAAAAGTCATGCTCTTTATCGTTAAGACTTTGTTTTGTGAGGATCAGATGAGACGAAACATGTACAGGCACAAAGAAATTGGTTTAACTGTTGATAGATTAATTGGTAGTTTCCTCTTTAACGGAAACTGCACAAAAAGTGTCTCCCAAGTTGTACTGAAGGAAGCTTTTAAAATAGACTCCACCTGTACGTATGGCGTATCCACCGTGCTGAAGGTCCGGTGCTGTTACATGTGGGGAACACAGTAGGGTGTAAGACACGTCTTTAATTTGAGGGAACTCAGAGTCTAACAGAGCATATAGGTAAATCGCTGCGAAGTCTGGTCATGACCTCTCCCACTCCAAAACCTCAGTGGCTCTCACTTAAGAAAATTTTCCAACCCTTGGTATGGGATTAATTCATTTGTTCTCATCTGTAAAATAGGGATAACTGTTATGGGGAGTTGTGATCAGAGCTAATTTATGTAAAGCACCAATCACAGAATCTGGTGTAAGGCAGCTACTCAATTAACAATTCATATAATTGTTACCATCATTATTATTAAATTGACCCATCTTTTCTCCCAATCTCCCATTATTCCACCTCACAAACCTTCCACTGGACCCAAACTGGTCCACAGCATTCCTCAAACACACACTGTCCTCTCCCTTCTCCTCACCTTTGTTCACTCACTCTCAGGTGAAGGGAATGCCTTGTTTCCCTCTCCACCAGTTGGGATCCTAGCCATAGCTCAAGGTCTAGCTCAAAATACCTCCTCCATGTCCTTACCACTCCCTAACTAGACCAAACATCTCCTTTGTGTTCCCACAGCATTTTCTCACCTTCCCTAGTTGAGCTCACCCACGTTTCACCTTCCCTAACTGATCATAAAATCATACAGTCAGTTAGAAGGAAGGCACTGAGAATAAAGGCTGGAAAAAATTTATTACGAATTGAGTAACTGTCTAAATGAATACCATGAAAGTGACATGTTAACAGCTAGCATTTTTTTTTGAAAGCTTTATATGCATTAACTCATTTCGTTTTTACAACTCTGATAGATGCTGTTCTATTTTTCCCATTTCATGGGTGGATAAGCCAGAACCAAAAAAAGTTAAGTAACTTGCTCAATGTTACGCAACTATTAAGTGGCAGATTTGTATTCAAATCCAGGAAGTTTGCCTCATGAACTTATGCTCTTAAACACTACATCATATTATTTCCCAACAACATGGTAGCAATCTATTATGTACCACTAAAAAAATAAAAAAATAAAATCCATGATGACTGTAATCAGTTTTCTCAAGGCTGGATTTTAAAACTTGGAGGTCCATCCATATAGTCTGTTCTGAATTTACATCCTTCAAGTCTCATGAAAAGTTGTCTTCTCCTTTGTAGCCTTCCTAATTGAGGCTACTATGCTTACAAATACTTCTGCTTGTGCTAACCAATGCCAGACAACCTTAGCTAGGCTACAGCCACAATATCACCACATGGACCCATATACCTGGTCCGCAGAGGGCAGTTCAAGATAAGCACCTGCTACATCGAGAAGCACCTGACGCTGTAATGGAAACAGCAGTAGTCTACTGCCTTCTTGGATTTTCGTCACTAGGTATTTAGGACGCTTTCGAGTACTGGCTTTCACAAAAGAGTAATTCAACAGTTGGTACCTCCTGGTAAATGAAATGCAGCCATAACCAGAAAAGGTTCTAGCCCCATGGATGGTGCAGCAGAGAATAACTAAAGGTGAACTGTGAGTCTGCATTCATTCACCTGAGCCACGGTAAATTTCTTGATGGAGCTTCTAAACAGCCAAAGGGGCAGGTTTTTAGATGAATGCAATGCTCAGGACAGATAAATAAGGAATTTCAGCAAAGGTTCTTCATTGTGCAAAATAGACAAAGATCAACTTATATGAAATGCTGAAAAGTGCTCTGGTATGTAACATTTTCAAGACAGTAGTCCGAGAATACAATGTTGTTGACTGGCCAATTTGTTAATTCGTTAATCTAATGATAAATCAACTTTTATCATGATTTTATACACATGAAAACTAAAGGCTGGGTAAGACTATCATGCAAAAAAAGTGGCAAATCTCAAATTGAAATTCTTTATTCCAACTTACTGACTCTAAAACATTTATGGAAAAAATTTATATATAATATATATAAGATAATATCTAGTATTAAATGATATTCTCTTGATGTCAAAATATTGTCTAAAAAGATGTATAACGTGCCTCACACATTGATCACCATAAAATCACATTCTGAATTCCTTGCTCACAAGTGCAAATGATGATTTTTTTTTTTCCAGTGGCATTCTTATCATGGGATATTAAAAAACATCCTACTCCTCCCTTTGAAAAGGAACTTTTGAGGATGCCAAATTAATTTTGGAGATGACTTTTCATTTTATTTAAGCCAAGATATTTTTTCTCCTTTGCTATTTTAACTAAATAGAATTCTTAGAAATGAAAAAATAGTAACAAGTATATTCCTAGAGTTGAATAACCTTTCAGAATTGAAAACGTTACATCAATCCTTTAATGTTACCAGTCTTGGCTTCTTAAAAAAAAAAACATACAAACAACAACAACAACAAAACACACATGTTCATATTATGTTGCCAGCATCAAATATGTCATTTCTTTCAATTTCTGATTTGGCCAATATGATTTTTCATGACAAAAAATAGTTTAAGAAGTAATTTGTAGTAACTTCACAAATGGGGCTACTGAGAAGCTGAAGTGATTCTACCTGATGTTAGAATTTTCAAATACTAAAAATTCTTTCTAGTAGTTTAGTTAAAATGGCCTGACGCTGACTCCAACTACTTTTGTAAAAACTGTTTAATCCAAAAGCTGTTTAATCTACTTTTTGTAATTTTTACAACACAGTAATTAGCATTGAGCTTATCTGAAAAAAACTTAAATCTTACCTGAAGGATCACTTGTATATTTCTAAATGAGTTCTTTCCTTTCTTCTTACCCTCCATAAATATTTACTAAGCTATATTATGTGCAGGAATGGGCTTAATAATCAATCTCCACCCTCATGCGCCATCCACAAAGATATCTACATAAATAAAAACTTTCAATTCAGAGAGCTAACTAAGGAAAAGGGGACATTTCCATTAGGCCTCAATGAATGAGGCATTCACCTTATAGAGAAATAGAATTTCATGCACAGAATCAACATGAAGAAAGATATAGTTATTAAAATACATGGTATGTTTAGAAAGGAAGGACGTGTTGTGTGGAAAGATGGGAGGTATGTGAGATGAGATTTAAATGGTGAGTTGATAACGAATTCCTCAGGGTCCTGGATGGCACAATGAAGTTCACATTTTACCTTGTAGGGAAGGGAAAGCTACCAAAATCCTTTCGATTTTTCCTTTTACTTCATCGTGTTCATTCATTACTATGGAAAATACCAAAGGAGCATTATTTTTAAAGAAAGAAGTAGCAATCATTCTAATACTACAAACATCTTCATTTTTTTGCTTTATTTCCTTCTAGCCTTTGTTGACAGGCATACATTTTTATCATTATGTTGTAATCTATCTATCTATCTATCTATCTATCTATCTATCTATATATATATATATATACAATTTTGAAGAATGAGTTTTATACTTAACATTGTATTAGAAACACCTTTCCATATTTCCACGTGCTATCAAGGGTTTTCAGGAATGGGGATAATTCAACCAGACCTTTTTTTTAGGAAGGCAATTCTCAACATAGCAGGATGAATGGAATACAGGAAGGAAAGACTTAAGGCTAGTGGCCTCTCTTGGAAGTGGCTGCAGTAGGTCCAGGCGAGTGATGCTAACAGCCTGAAACAGAACAAGGACAAAGGGATGGAAAAAGAGCGAGCAGAATATAAAGTATTTAAGAGGTAAAAATACAGCATGTGGTCAAGGGATGAAGTATCGGAAGAGGAGACAGTGTCCAGAATCCATGACTGGCTACCTGCTGATCCTGTTTCTCTAAACAAGGAACCCATAAAGGGAGACAGATTAGTGACAGGTGTAGGTCCAGCCTCAAGTAGAAGGCACCTGTATAATGTCCAATTGGAGCCATCTAGGAGGAAGCTGGAAGCCAATGATCTTAAACTAGGAAGAGAAAGAGGGAGCAATGTCAGTCGTTAGAGCAGAGCTGACAAGGACGCCGTGATGTGAAGATGCCTTCGGGGACAGCATGTGCAGTAACGAACGCTGGTGAGTTTCTTTCAGTTTCCACTCCATGGGTGTGCAAGTGTGCCACTTTAATTCTAATTTCGTTTGATGCACAGCAAACCCCTCCCTTCAAAGCTCTCAGACTGTCAGCGCAAGGAAGGGTACCTTCCAAGTAAATCAACATCTGTTTTGATGATACCTATTGTGAGACAAGGCACTGCATTTCCTGAACCAGTGTGGTTTTACTCACAGTTATACCAAACCACACAGCTCCTCTGAAGGACTGATGCAATTATTAGCCTGTGATAGCATCAGCAAGAAGATCGAGTTATATAACACATTTCACAGAAGGCATGCTTGGTACTGCTCTACAGAACGCTGGCTTAGGTACATGATAGGCATCTAACTCCTCTAAGCTAGAAAGCACTTAAGGAGCTTTCTAATGATGGTCTTCAGAGAGGGAACTGGACTGGCTCTTATTTCTATCTGCCTTCCGAAAGAAGTGCCTATGATTTAGGTGGCCATTTGGAAATCCTGCAGTTCTCAAGGGTGCCTCATGGTAAACGATACAAGTGACATAGTTTCTAATCAGACAAACGCTCTTTTACAACCAGCTTTTCTCTGTTCCAACCACAGATGGCTACTTACAAGGAAATACTCCATGAACCACTCAAGACCTCCAAAACGGCAATGCCAGCATCTGGTATTTGGCTAAAGTCACACGATTTATATTTCTTTAATTTTCTCCCAAGTTATTCCTCTACCTTAAAGCCTTTAACAAAGATTCCAAGACACGAATATCAACAAACTGTACATTTCTCTTCCACAGCGGATAGCCTCCGTACCCCAAAGCAGCCCTCACCCCCACCCACCCAACTGGAAGAAGCTACGCAGAGGAAATCTAGTCAGGTCTCTGAAGCACGTATTAAAAAGCCTCTTTGGCCCTTCACCTGCTTTGGAAACCGTGCTGTTTTATCCTTCCCTTAGCTGAGAACATGAGGAAAGACCCGTTCCTAACCTACTCAGTTACACCTGTCTGCTCCCTCTCATTGTCAAAATTCAATGCAGACCCAGAAAATGGTGCTTTCCTGTCCCTGTGCACGAATATGCCCCTTGACACAAACTTAATTCAGGATCGGTACAACTTCTCGAAGTAAAACTGTGAAGACGCAAGAGTGAAAAAAAAAATGTTGCAAAAACAAGATGAATGCATTTGGTTGTCGTTACCTTAACAGTGAATAAATTGCCAGATTATCCCATTTGTTCCTTTACAGGCTGGCTAGGCTTTTACGAGTTCTTCTGTTTGGTTTCCAACTTGACCTGTCATATCTGCTACCAGGGCTGCATCCACCAGCAAGGGCGTTCAGGAGTTGCACCAGAAGCAACAATACCCTGCAAATCTTTTCTGCATCATCCAAGCCCAGGCTTGTCCTCACTAGAGCAAGCAGAGGAGGGAAGGAGGGGACTCAGTGACACCACTGCAGTCTGTTACCATCAGATTCAAATCCCAAATCTGCTGCTGACACTGTGGGTGCTTTGATGTGTGTCCACTGCAGCTTAACTTTATCCCTTTCAGCAATGGGACCGCTCTCCTTCCATCAAAACTGACAACCTGTTATTCTAAGAGCTGAAAGAAATATCATTCAAAATAAACTGTCAAGGGAGCAGGTGTGGCTTTGGGAGCCTGGGCGAGAGCACCTCGGTTACTGCCGCACTGCTCTGGTCCCCGGGTCTTTCTCCCATCCTGTCACTCCAGACCAGCTCCCCAGATCTGCTGTTCCTGTTATCATCAGACTTGGGTGGGGGCTACGCCATTACTAGGGACAGTCAGTGTCAGCGGTTGAAGAGAAAGCTCTGTAAAAAGGTTTCCAGGGGAGCCTCAGGCCTGGGGGAACACTACACATTTAGACAAAACAGGTTTTTAAGGGTTCAGACAATTGAAGAGTGAATGCAACCACCATGGCTACGTACATCAAGAAGCCAGTATTTCTTGAGCAGCTACGATGTGCTCAGACCTACACCCTAGGCTGTTGGTAAGGAGGCAGAGAGGAGGATGAAGAAGCAGACAGCTGTTTGCAAACCTCAGTGTGCAAAAGAGTTATCTGTGGTGAGTTTCTTGGGCTCGACATCCCCAGAAATTCTGACTCATCGAGCCTGCTGTTGCTGATTCTGCAACTTTAATACATGCGTCCAGGTGATTCCAATCAGGAGGTCATGGGGCTAGATCACCTTCGAGAAACACTGGGCTCTGATCTGATTCCTGCCCTCAGGCAGTTTACCATCCAGACAGAGTGATGGTGACCATCCATAACGCAATGCATAGCTATATATTCTTTAATGATGCAGGCTCTACATGTTAGAGGGGTTCAGAAAGAGAGATGGGCAGGGAAGTCCTGAAAGGAAAGGAAGTCGTCACAAGACTCTGAACGTGAGCCAAGCTTGGTGGTCAGGCAGGACTTGGGAGAGAAGAAGACAGCCCCATGCAAACATCTTCAACAGACCTCCTGAGTCTGTGTGACACGGTGGCCACCGCCTACAGTTAGGCAGAGGAAGACTAACTGCCATGGGACAGAAGACTGCTACCAAATAGGTAGACAGGCTTCATGTGTTGATTGCAAGGAGGACAGTGTCACCTGAAGAATCATAAAACTGGCGTTTCCAGATAACACGGTTTGCATTTTCATTCTGCCACATTCATGTGGTTTCCTGCACTTCATAATTTAACATTTGTAGGAGAAAACAAATGCTGTTACGAAACCCAAATAAGGCACCACTCTGGGGCAGACGGACAGTTGCTAACAAGAGTGACAGGTGAGCCTCATCTAAAGTGTCACTCACAGCTCTGCTTCAGGAAAGCGTCTTTAGTAAGAGAGGAAAACAAAGTCTGGTCAATGTCAAACGAGGTTTGGAATTCTATGGGGTTCAAGGCCTGGCAGATAACCCGTAACACAGAATAAACACAGATCCCCAACAGAAAAAGAAAGGACAATAATTCAAAAGAAGCCCATCTCCTGTACTCAAATAGTACAGTCATATAACACTGTGCCACATTTTCTTCAATGCTACAAGGAATAAATTATTAACTGTAGACACTGCGAGGCCTGGGCTGGTTCACAAGGTTGGTGCCATCAGGGAGAAGGGACCCCCGGCTGCCTCCCCCCACACACAGGTTCCTAACCCTTTTCTCCACACTGGTTGATCCAGTGAGCCCCTCTGCAAATGATGACTGGCCAAGGGCACGCAATAAATTCTGCAGAGCAAGAATCAAAAGGTATCATTATTTAATTAATTTCACTAGCGTGGACAGTTGAATTTTAAATTTGCATTAGACCTTGGCCATCATCGAGGCACATCCTGGCGTTTTTATAGGTGACTCATTCCAAGAGGACAAGTACGTTTGTCTGAGGTCACCAAGATAGGTGAGCAGAACTGGGCTTCCATCTGAGGGCTCTGTTTCCAAGAAATACAATGAGCTAGGCTGATAGGACTTTCTTGGAAGTCCACGTTATTTCGATGTGTAGTTTGGAATTGTTCATTTATAGTTTGGAGCATTTAAATTTTACTCCCAAACCAAGACTGTCATTCAGGGCATCATGTTTAGGTAAAAGGTACTTAATAAACATTTGCTGAACAGGACTTGGAGATTCCGAACGCCTCTCCCTTTTGCCCTTCCCGGTTCTTCACTACAAGGTCACGAAGTTGCCATAAGATTGAATTTCCTATCTCTTCTACGATGAATGCCTTATATTCTCAGCTAAAATGGAATTATCTGGAAATGTACTTTGTCACTTGTGTGTTAATTGTTTGGTTTGTTTTTCTTCTCCTTCTCCTTCTTCTTCTTGGTCTTTTTCTAATGACAAGTGCATTCTACTCTGATCCTACTACTCTGCACATTCCAGAAACAAACACACTAAGTAAATTTAGTTGCTTTCTTGGCTCTCCATCACTAGGACAACATTTTCTCAAACATCCTGTTGCTTAGGCTGTAGAAAAATAGCCATGCACTTGAATAAGATGTCCTGGGACACCAAATAAATGATGACTGATGAAATTGAAGGCTGATGAATGCCAAGTCCTTCGGATGACTTACCCAAAACCATTTGTTTCAAGACCATTCATGCAGGCTGAAGTCCACGCTTTCTCTCTTGCTCATGGTCAGTAGCAGCAGTACTTCTGAGGCCTCCAAATAAACTCTTTCATTTTGCTCCAGTATGCTGCAGTAAGACAAAACAAAACATCAAGTCAGAATGAAAATGCCAATTCAAGCAGTTAGTTGATATTCAGGGGGAAATCCCTGGCTTTTCTCCGATGTATGTTTTCTAACTTCAAACAGGCAGGTTAATTACCAGAACAAAGTTATCGCACAACTCATCTACGTATGGTAAAATACTGGATGTGGTGAAGAAGGAAGAAAGGCAGAAACAAAGCACCTGCCAGGTAGGTAAGGCGTCTTGAAAATTATGATATTCACCGGTGGGGATGTGCTTGCAAAATTTCAAGTTTACTAACTGAAGTAAGTAAATAAAGAAGGATTCATTACGTTTACATAATGAAAGATACCGAAATGCAGTTTATGGAGGGTAGAAAGTGAAGACAGCTTTATTTCAAATTAAAATTCATCTCATTCCGCCCAATAAACTCAGACCGATTGAACTAATATGAATATTTTTAAATAAAGGGCTACTGGGATTGAACAACAACAAAACATAAAGTATAAAAGAGAGGAAATTTTCCCATTTTGCACTGCAAACAAGTAATTGATGGGTTTTCGTTCTGACTCTTGATAAATCTTGATGAAGACCTTCTGCACCCAAGATGGAAAGCAGCATTTACTTAACACACTGAATATGAAATGAATGGTTAAAATATGCATGCCTCTCTACCCCCACTCCGAGCAGCTGATGAAGCCTACACATTAGAACTGTATGTGACAAGGTCGCTCTGAAAAGTTCTCTTCTGTTTTGCGAGCTTAAAACCCTCACTTGTCACAGGGTGTTGTTCTAGCTTCATCTGATGCTTAGTGAAATCCACCCCACTGTTTGTTTTTTGACAGTGGCCATTTGAGAGCCTGGAAACTGTCTTAAAAAGATGTTTGCATCCTTTTTTTAGCCTTTTATGCGCTCTTCCTCATCTACTTTGCAAGCCCCTTTGGAAGGCTGTCACCTAGTTCTCTAACTCCGTGACTGCTTCCTACTTGTAACTCTAAACCTTGTATGTATCTCTAAAGGTCCTGAGGCAATTGCCAAAGATCTAGCATCAAATAACCTAGTTGTAAGAGAGAGGGGATACTTTAATGCCTCGCTAGATTGCTGTGTGAATAATCAATTCCTTGAAAGTCTTTTGAAGCTACTGCTTTACAGAATACTCAACATTTTTTTAAAAGGACTTTGGGGGGTTGTATATATCTGTGTTTAAATTCATGTAGGCACTTAAAACCCTTGAGAAGGAGGAGAAATCTTGGTTAATGTTTAAACAAGTAAATTGAGATTAAGACCATTATATTTTCAGTTTAGCTGAGAGAGCGACTGCCTGAAAATGGCAGTCTTTTCTTTTCTTGATGCTATCAAAACGCACGGAAAGTGGGGTTGCAACGATTTTATTAGTTTTCTGAGCACTTTTCATGAAATGTAACTCAGCTCCCACTCAAATGTGTAACAGTAACATATTGATACAAATCAACACAAACCAGGAAGTTCAAAGCAGGACAAATTATCTTTATTCACCGTTTTGGTAAAAACAGAATTTGGAGAGAGGAGGAGGATTTAAGCAAGCCCACAGTGAGTTATTGTCTGGTATCAATCTTCTTTTACTAAAAATAAATTGCTGCATTTCTCTTATCTGTTACCAGCTCTACATCTTGATATTCTAGAACGGGAAGGGTCTTTGTCATCTAGTTCAAATTCTTCTGCAAATGAAGCTGCTGGCCCAGAGAGAATGGCAGACCTCTTCAAGTCACACAGCAAGTTCATCTGTGCCTTGAGTAGACTCTGGGTTTAATCCCTCACGCCACTGACTCTGACTGGACATGATGTTGTTGAATGTAATGTAACGTGGTATTGGTTCGAAAAGTTTACCAGAAGCACAATTTTTCTCATAATATCGAGACCTCTTCCTCTCTTTTTCTGTTTTGTTTTTGCCCTAAAGAAAGAAATCCATTTTTGGATTACATTCTTGTCACCAAGTGGAGCAAAATCTATCTAGGAGAGGCAAAATGACCCCAATATTAGCTCTGGGCCCTTCACCAGCTGGCTGCTAATGTCTGATGTCCAGAGAGGAGCAAGGCTTATACTATTTGTAGAGGAGAAAAAAGGACGCATCTTAGTGACAAGATATTCCATTCTTATCTCTGTAGAAGAGAAGGGGCTAGAAGTGATACATTTTGTGATTTATAGCCGACCCTCAATTACACATAGTTCTACAAGAATGAGAGAGAATGTTTATCAAAAGAAAACCTCTGAAAAATTCTAGACGCCTCTTTTTAAGCAAGAGTTTCAATATACTTCCTTTCTTCAGCAAACTTTTCAGCGGGACTACTAATAACCAACAAAACAAACTGGCTTGAGTTTAATCTCCCTTGCCTACCCATTCTTGTTTGCCAGTTGAAGTTATAAATAGAGATAAGATAGGAGAAAAGAACACCAGGGGCCTAGAGCACTCACAGATACGCCTGAACACTGAAAGTTCCTATATAAACAAGGATTTCACGCCAGATGATATCCTTACATGGTTTTAAAACTTGAGAAACATTTTTGTGATAATTTCCTGAATAGTTACAAGCAGCAGCAGCAGCAAAGTATAGTATGTCAACATAAGTCAGAAACAGTTGCCTAAAAACCACGAGATATTTTTTAATCTTTGTTTTGCATCTAACTGGATTTTTAAATTTAAGTCACAATCTCCCAAGTAGAATTAGTTTCTTAGCTGTCAAATAAATGGAGGTAAGTAAATATTTTCACAATTACTCAAGTTGTTCTTATAGGTATTTGAGTATACCACATCAAATAAAATCTATAAAACACCATCGTATCTTACATGATTTATTAGGTACGTCTTTTTTTCTAAAATTTAACAATTAGATATAGGTTGCATAGGAAAAGACTAACAGATTCATGGTAGAATATTACCTCGGTGGGGAATGATGTTCTATTCAATAAGCAGTGCTGGGAAAATCAGCTCTTAATTTGGAAAAAGTCAGACCCCTGTCTTACACCATTCAGAAAATAAACTCTAGATAAATTAAATAATTAAACATACTCGTAGAAATATGTGTTTACACAGGCAAACATGTATACAGTATTTATTATACTACATGTAAACATCATTTTATACAAAATACAGAAAAATAATTTCATAATCATGAAAGGCCTTGTAGGTCATCGTAAAGACTTTGGCTTTTTACTCTAAGTAAGGGAAGACATTATAGAATTTTGAATAGAGTAGTATAATGATCTGCGTTATGTTTGAAGGGATCGATTTGTCTGTTATGGGTAGAACAGATCATAAGGGACAAGGCTGAAAACAGAACTCATGAGGCACTGCAAAAATTCAGGTGAGACACCTAGTTCGTGGACTAAGGTGGTGACTTGGGGGAGGAGGTAGTGAGAACTGGTAAGATTCTGCACATATTTTAAAGATCAAATTGACAAGTGGTATAAGAGAAAGAAAAGTGTTAAAAAGGTTCCTCCCAAGTTTTAGACCCAATCATATCTAAAAAGGAAGTTGCCATTCACCAAGGTGGAAAAGTGTGGGAGAAGCAAGAGTCAGGGAGCTCCATTTTTCGGGAACGGGAAAGCGAAAAAGTTTCCTGAGATCGGGCGGGAATTCCCGCCTGGAAACCCTACGACAAGCTATACTCAACTGTCAAAGAAGATGGAAAGGTGGTCTCCTGGTGTTTGAAGAGTAATCTCAGTTCTGGTTCTTTAATTTCAGTCTGGTTAATTTGGCTGGTTTAACTATGCGATAATTTCCAGCACAGTTTGCAAGTGCTCTAATACATATTCCTATAGACTGAACATCACTTTACATATGTAAATAGGTCTCCCTAAAACCACTCAGTAGTGAAAAAACAACAAGATATTGAATAAGACAGCCACAGGAATTTCTGCTTGAATTGTTTTTAATAATAAGGGCAGTTGGCAATAGAAAGTCACTACAAATTCAAATAATATTAAGTTTTAAAGTAGCAACTGGCAAGACCAAAACATAAAAAACAAAAGCTTTTGAACTATACAAAATACAATGGCTATTGCCCCTTTAATTATTACAATAAATTAAAACATTTCCATTCTTTCCCTGACACAGACACATGACATACAGAAAGCAAAATAAATGATTTCTGCACTTCTGCCTCGACACAAATTTAGAATGGCATTGTTGTCAGAAAGGAACAGTTGCTGGTTATTTTATCACCTTATGTTTTAGGGGAGGAATACCCATCAAGTCACAGTCAGGAACGTGTTCATCATCCATTCTGTGGAATGCTTTTGCTTTAACTGTTAGGATAACACTTGGTTCCATAACCAATGGAACCCAAAGAACTGGAAAGAATCATTAAAAAAATCCACTGCCATTTACACATCTTTCTGCTACAAAAAGCAGCTGTGTTTTATAGACATGTGATGTATCACCAAAGGTATTTTTTGCCATTTAAAAATACCAAACAGTAGTCATAGCTCCACAGCGAGGCTGCTAGGACTTAACCTGCAATTTGGGCAATTTGTGCGGGGATGGGATCACTTTGTTTTATGACACAGGAGCAGATGCTACTCATTAACACACAAAAATGTCCAAAACAGAGTTTTAAAAACATACAAGTTTGGAAACATAAGTAAAAACAGCTTTGAAGATTATAGACAAAATCATATAATACAATGAAGTATGAGTGGCTTTCTTTTTTAGACAGCGAGAAAGTCAGACTAGTTCAACTTTCATGAGCCTTCCTCTAGGTCAACTTTCATGAGCCTTCCTCTAAATAAAGTATGGATTTGAAGGAAAGTACCTGCTGAATCTTGCCTTTTATTTTGGAAAACTGGGGAGAGAGTAGCATATACCGTATTATCACCCAGTGTGGTCAATGGGATGCTATAGTCCATTGTGGAACATTATGTTATGCTAAAAATCAAAGAATAAGAAAGGTTGAAATAAATTTGGGAAACACTTTTGAGGGACTTTGGTGTATTAATATGTATTGTAAATCTCTAAGAGGGGAGAAAACATGCATTTTGGCCCAAAATATAGTTGACCACAGAACACTTTTCCAGAAGAAAGCAGCAACCGGTAGACATTCATCGACCAGAATGCACCCTCGTAAGCAATACACTAGGCCAGCGGTTCTCAAACTTTCTGGTCTCTATTCCCCTTTATACTTCTAAAATGTCTTGAGGACCCCCAAAGTCTTTTAACTAGGTAGATTACATTTAACAATATTTATTGTATTAGAAATTAAAACTGAGAGCATTTAAAAACATGTAGTAATTCACTTAGTACAAATAATAATATGCTATTGCACGTTACACAAGATAATATACCTTTATGAAAAAATAACACATTTTTCAAAACAAAAAGTTAGTGTCAAGAATGACTCTGATTTAAATTTTTGCATATCTCTTTAACGTCTGCCTTAATAGAACACAGCTAAATTCTCAAATGTGTCTCTGAATTCAATTTGCTGTGATATGTTGTCTGGTTGACATATAGGGAGAAAATGTGGCTCTCATTTTCAGCTAATTGTAGAAATTCTTCGTTCACGTTACACCAAAACTTGACAAGTGATAGTTTCTTAAAGGACAGTAGCAATGTGGAATCGGAAACAACAATTACCTACTTGTAGTCTTTTATGTTAAATGCATTGGTTTATCTTGCACTTTGAATGGATATTTTACCATGCATGATTTTGTAACACCAGGGACGAGTCATCTGGAAAACAATATTAGTTCAATGAATTATGCACATCTTTCAAATAAGGACACATTTCACTAGACAACATCATCACACATCATGTAGCTTCTGAAAAACTCCACTGTCCATGTGTGAGAAAATGGGAATGAAATCGGTAAACAACGTCTTAGTACTGTTATAAAAATGTTGACCTTGCAGACCACCCCCTCACCTATCCAAAAATGTCACAGGAGTTCTCAAAGTGAGAAAGGCTGACTAAGTAGACCTTCTAAGCTGTACAGACCTCCCCTCCCAGAACTGAGTTTCCTTCTTGCCCTTGACCTCTGCAAGTCCAGCCAGCCCCAGCTCTCTAGACCACTGGGTTCCACCCAACAAGGGCTGTTTACCCAGGCTGGCCATGGCCATGACATAAACCAGGAGGGGACCGTAGGACCGGGTGGGCTGTGAAGAAAACATCTGTTTACTTGAATTTCTACCAGGTAAGAATCTGTAAAAGGTGAAATGTTTTAGACTTCTTCAGCTTTAATAATCTAGTTAGGATTTGTTTTAACTGAAGACAGTGAACGTTTTAAGTACCCTGAAAGAGATTCAGAAAGATCTGTTTTATGAAATCAGTTAATGAAGTAACTATTGAGTTATAAACCATAATCTATTTAAGAACTAAAAAGAACAACACTGGTTATCTTTGGGTGTTAATGTATACATGCAATAATAATAATAGCTAATATTTGAGTGTTAAGCTCTAAAATTACATTAGCTCTTTAAACCTTACAACCATCCTTGGCAGTGGACACTTTCATTATCCTTTTTTAATAAACAAAGATATGGACGTGAATGGAGTTAAATAACATACTCAACAGACTCAATAACTAAGTGACAGATTCAGCACTCCAACTTCTATTTCTCTGACACTAAAGATTCTCTCAGTTCACTATGTGGCCTTGTTTCAAATGAACAGTTTACTGAACTCAGTAATCCTGTTTCTTCCTCTGGCAGTTACAGAATTCCCCTTATCTGTGGAGGATACGTTCCAAGACCCCTAGTGGATGCCTGAAACTGCAGACAATATTGAACCCTACATATACTTGTTTTTCCTATACATATACACCTGTGATCGTTTTATTTATAAATTAGGCACAGTAAGAGATTAACAATAACTAATAATAAAATAAAACAATTATAACAATATACTATAACAAAAGTTATGTGAATATGGTCTCGCTCTCTCAAAATACCTTATTGTACTGCAGTCACACTTCTTGAGATGATAAACCCGTTCTTGAATCTGTGTAACTATCCCTTACTTATAGTAGATGACTTGGTGTCACTTGTTTCAGGGGATCCCTTCCTTCATGAAGTCTTCCTACACGCTCAGTGCTGTCACACCACACTGCCATCAGTCAGAACACGTTTTCTGTCCATGTCTTCCACCCACAAGTTTTATGCCTTTTCCATTTTAACTGAGCACTTATCATGCACTGTGGCCATAAGTCTTGTAGTCTGAGGTGCAACAGCAAAACTAGCACAAATATCTTTTTCTTTCTTCACAATTTCACGGATAGGATTCGTTCTTATCGTAGATCTCAGCAAATGATATTTTTTCTGTATCAAGAACTTTCACCTTTTCACTTAAAGGAAGCACTTTATGACTTTTCTTTGGCATATCTAAATTGGCAGCATCGCTCCTCTTGTGCTTTGGGCCCATAAATAAGTAAATAAGGGCTACTTGAACACAAGCACTGCGATACCAAGACAATCCATCTAATAATAAAGATGGCTACTAAGTGACTAACAGGCAGTAGTGTCTACAGCAGGGAGACGCTGGACAAAGGGACAATTAGCACCCCACATGGGACAGGACAACATGAGATTTCATCATGCTACTTAGAATGGCATGCAATTTAAAATTTATGAACTTTTTTTATTTCTGGAATTTTCCATGTAATATTTTCCAACCATGGCTGACCGTGCGTAACTAAAACCATGAAAAGTGAAACCGCGGATAACAAGGAACTACTGTATTCCAAAAAGCATGAAATATCCTCTTCACTTTCTTGTTTTAAAGTGAGGAGCTGCTGGATGAATTAGTGCAGAGCTCACCCTTGACATGCAGAAAGATTATTTCCCGCCACCTCCTCCTCAGACTGGTTATCACATGAAAAGGAAATCTCACTCAAAAGCCACATATGCTGGATGCTGTGAAGTCCAATCTTTTGATTCTTAAAAGGTCATGAGGTAGGGGCTCTGGTAATGATGTACTGTAAACCAAACCCAAGGTACCCTTAGCCCGTATCCCCTCTTTTTTCCTCTGAAAACACATTTATGAAACAAGGGCAATGAGAATGCTTGTCATCTGCAAGGCACCAGAGTACAGAAAGGAGGTAGGATTATCCTTCTCAAGTGCTTTCTAAACCCTTAGCTCCCTCAGGTCAGGTTGTTGACTATATACCTCTGTGGCCTGGCCCATTGTTTCTCTCACCTTGATGGCTTTCCTTCTGCTAACCCAGACTCATTCAAAATACATCGAACAACTTTCTAGATTCGTCTTAATCATTTTTCAACACCCAGCTCAAGACATTTGTCTTTCCAGAACTACTCCGGCTCTCCCTTTCTTCAAAGAACCTCTGGGAGGGACTGCCATCAGTGTGGGCTTACACGTGCACTCTCCAACAGTGAACAAGGTGGCTTCATTTGTGTGAGTCTCGTCTTTCACAACGATTAGTAGATGCCGAGTGTTCTCAAGACCTTCTGGAGAATCTCTCACAGCACTTCCCACAGTGCTGAATACAACATATCATGCTTGCTCCTATTTTTCTCTAATTGGATGGAGACTAAAGAGCATAGGCATGTGTTTTTTTATGTTGAGTTTATTTTTAAACATCTTTCCCTTCAGTCCTAAGATTAAACAAAATTACCAGTGCCATTCAACTAGAAGTCTTAGTTATTTTTTTTTAAAGAGAATAGTAGTCTATACCGTAATCAGTGATGTTCACTGAGAAGTTCCATGCCAATTGATTTGTGACATTCTCAGAACAAAAAGAAGTAGGTCAGCCCTAATGTGAACTGATTTTAGAAGAAAGTAGGATAGTACACCAACTCTTGACAAAAAAAAAGATGGATTTGGGGTACACTCCAAAATCCACTGATTATGTCTGGCCCTTTCTAAATGCTCAGCCATTTTTAATGACATTTATTACCTGGAGTCCCACGTCCCATTAAAGTTTTCTGTATATCACTGTTTTCAACATGAATGCCACAAACTGGCATGGAGCTTTTTAATGAATAATAAAAAGTCTATGGACCACAGACTACAGGATACAGGAGAATGCAGCTCTTTCTCTTGGCACCGTAATTACTCTTCGAAACATTGTGCTACAAACTTTGTATAAAATGGTACAATCTAATATCAAGTAATAACAACAATCCTTCTGTATTATATCAAGTGCATAAGGCATTTCATTCTCTTCCAAGACTCCCTCTTCTCTCACACAAACTAAATACACTGGAGGCTGCGTAGTGGCAAGAGACATAGATAGGATATGACCTGTTGTTCGTTTGTTTGTTTGTTGTTTGTTTGTTTGTTTAACCATGCCAAATTTATGTACAGAAGTTAAGAAAGGGAAGCCACTCTGATTACTATGACAGTCTCTCTCCCTTAAAGGCTGGATGCCCCCTGTAAGCTCCATCACTGGATTTACAGAGCTATGCAAATTTTGGCCTTCCTCTGAAACTTTACGGCCTGATCTGAACCTTCTTTGCATATATCATTCTTGATGGAAATTTTCAACAGCCACAAAGGTGGGGAAAAGGGTGTGTCACATAGTGACTTCTTAGTCATATTTCCTGATGTTGCCATTTTAGTGTATTTAAATATTGACTTATGGCAACATTTAAGTAATTATAGTTTATGAAGCACTGTTCTCTTTTTTTATCTTGGTAGACCCCCTTCAGTGTGCTGCACCGCAAAAGAAAGTTCTCTGAATCACTGGCATGGCTTAGTGAAGGGCTGATGTTCTTACTCGGTGAACACCACAGTTCTCCCATTGCTCTTAAAATCTGAAGTGAGCCATCTTAGATTGTCAGCATTTGAAAAGCTGCCTTTCCTATTATATACATTAGGACAACTCAAGACTAAACTTCTCGTTTATCTCCATTTCACACTGGTGTTGCCCATACCCCCGTTCTCACTTCTGAGGACCTGACACCCCAGACCACCCAAGTGAAGCTGAAGGAGCCACAAGCGAAGACCCCCAAACAAGCAAGGGTAAGCTAAAGGATGAAGGAAAGCCGTGAAGCGTTGTGGGGTGATAAGAAACTCTGGGATCCCACTGCTTTTATGGATCCACTAAGCTTGTTCCTGGTACCCTGACATTGTCCAAACTGAGTTGCCCAAACTGGAAATACCAGAATCAACACCTCTGCCTTGCCCCTTATTCCACAAGTGCGCTAGTTCCAAATCCTATCAATTCGACTTCCTTTTTATACTACTTGAATCCTTCCCTTTCCACCTTCCAGAATTACTGTCTCTGCTCTCACCCACCCCTCCTGCCTTCCCTAGATTTCCAACTGCTCTCACTGACCTCCAATCAATTCTCCAGATTGCCACCAAAGCTGCCTCCAGAAAACACAGGTCCCATGACTATATTCCCCGAACTGAAAAACATGGACAACTACAGTACGCTTTTCAAACTATCATTGAAGAGGAAGAGGGAATGCGAAAAACATCAGTAAATCAGGCTTTGAGACCCCACTATCCTTCCCTTTTGTTGTGAAAGGGCTAGAAAGAAGAGAGCTGTAGAAAGTACATGTGGAGAATCCACCAAAAGGCCAAGAACCAACATTTCATTCACAAGTTTCTTTTTGGGTTTCCTTGGCTCATCTTTATTTTGGGTCAGTTTTTTAAAAGAAAAACCCAATATGACTTTTAATCATTAAAAATAATCCTAGAAGCAAGTCCTGTTATGCATTGCCAAGTTGCATTGATGCATTTCATTACTGCTTGAAAGGCCACATATTAAAAACACTACTAGAAGTCAAACTAAAGAAAATAAAATGATTTGGGATATTTTTTAAAGAAGTTACTAAAACAGAAACAAATGCTATTTTTAATCTCTGGCTCATTGTAAATGGACAAGATATGAACATGAATTTTACCAAGTAATGTATAATAACTGCTTCTGCTCACCACAACCACATACCAACAACTCAACTTCGTGTTTCATTTGGATTACATGTGGAACATATCATCTAGGTTACAAACCATCCTCATTCAAGTAGATTTACTTTAGCTGATTTTTGATGTCATGACATCATTAACATAAAAATCTTAGTAAATAACTATTCTTAAATGTGGTTGCATAAAAATCATTGCAAAGTTTTAAATTTCTAAACAAGTGAAAATAATATCTGAAAAATTGTAAGCTGATGACCTAATATCTAAATGTTGGTGTCAATTCACCAACACACTTACTGATTGTGTGCTTTGGCAAGAAACTCTGCCAGACGCTTGACGGAGTAAAAAGTATTCGATACGGATCATGGTCTGGGGAAGTTAATTCTCCATCTATGAGGAGAGCAGGTACACAAATGACACAACTTCTTTGCAATAAACTAAGAAAATAAGAGAAGAGCTATGGAATGTCAGAAGAGGAAACTGCTTTATGCAGGAGAGGGTATCAGGGAAGACTCTGCCGAGAAGGTGGATGTAAGGACTATATGTTGGGAATATATATGGATGGGAATTCTGAACTCCAAGTTTTTATTCCTAAAATGAAAGTCCCAGAAAAAGTGCTAACAAATCAATTTGTTTCTAGAGTTAGCATTTACTGGGCAACTACTATGTGTTTAGAAATTCATCAGTGTGATCTCTAAGCTCCCGAGCAAATCGGTAATGATAGCCTGGTTACAGCTGATTTTAAAAGGACTCAGAATTACTGACATTTCCAAGAGTGATTAGTTCTTGCTAAACATTAGTAAGCCAAAATCATATTTACAGCAACCCAACAATTAATCACACAGAAAAGAAGACAGTCTTAACAAAGACAATCAAGGGTCAAAGTCATTATTATATTCATATGGCTTAATATAACAAGATTAGGATATGCCAAAAACAAATCACATTCCCCCAAATGTAACTGAAATTACAAGAATGTCAAGAAGTTAATATACTTATTTATTCTGTTCTCTAACATCAGGATTATGCAATGGTTTTATTTTACACTAAATTATTAAAATATACATTTCTTTTAAAATAGTTGTTCACATTTTGTTTCTCAAAGTGAGATCCAAGAATCTTTTATGTTAAATGCATCACAGGAGAGTGCTTATTAAAAATACAACCCCTGGGCCTCACCCCTCTTACTCAGGCTCTTGGGCCCAGGAATCTGAATTTTCTATAAGCCTTCCCCGTACCCCCAAGTGAGTACTAGTTGCACATTCAGGAGTCAAAGGAAGATGTGACCGTGGGAGACAGGTACAGGGAGATGCAACATTGCTCGTTCTGAAGATGGAGGAAGGATGCCACGAGCCAAGAAACACAAGTGGCCTGTAGGAACTGGAAAAAGCAACGATATGCATTCTCCTCTGGAGTGCCCATAAGGTATGCAGCCCCACGGACACCTGGATTTCAGCATGGGGAGACCTGTATTGGATTTCTGACCTATAGAACTGGAAGAGAATAAATCTGAGTTGTTTTGAGCCACCAGGTTTGTGGTAATTTGTTACAGCAGCAAAAGAAAACCAACACAGGTTCTATGAAGAAAAGAAAAGAAATACTCAGGTCACCTTGAACCCAAAGCCCAGCGGCCCCACACACTCTTCAGTCTTCCCAAACACACTGAGACAGAATCCCAAATACTCGTTTGGATACAAATGGGACATGGCTCAAACAGTTCATTTTCAAACAACGCAGACACTTAGCTCTCTTTCTATCCTTATCCTGCTCTTCACACTCAGACGTGCAGCTTACCTTCTCAGCTTCCACCAAGACAGACTGGTTTATCAGTTTGGAAACAACAAAAAGAGAGGGTCTAAGTCATGGTCTCTCAACACCAGCGCTACTGACATTTTGGACCAGGTCGTTCTTTTGTGGTGGGGACAGTTCTGTGCATTGTAGGGACGCTTAGCGCACCCTGGGTTGCTATCCACTATATGCCTGTAGCACTACCCCGTTCTCCCAGTTGTGACGACATATAATGTCTCCAGACATTGTCAAATATCCTCTGCAGGGTGGCAAATTGTCCCTGGGCTGAAATCCACTGGTCTAAGGCATATATATGCCAGTTTACTTAGCAGTCTGTTGTCCTCTCCATCGGTTCCTGCCATAGAGGGAGAAGCCTGTGACATGTCTGTATATATGCTCTTACATTGCATCTGGTCTCATTCAAACTAGTTTCCCGTGTACTCGGTCTGTTTGGCATTTTAAAACAGCTCGAAGTCAAAACTCAACCACAGATTTTTTTAATGGCCCCGCCACACTTATTCCCAGCCACAGGCAACGGAAACATGGCCTGTCCACAGTGACCCACAACCCAGCCCTGCCAATGAGCTCACAATCCATTCTGCAGCTGTCCCGGCTAAACAGGCCAAAGCTTGCTGTTTGACGACTACCGAGAACTTTCCAAAGCTCTCTGCAACCTCATTACTGAGGTATCATTACCACGAATCCTTTCAATCGGGTTTAACACAGTGTAGACCAACTATGCAGATGACTGACTGAAAGCCTGACTCTCAGAACAGAGCAGATGTTTTGAAATCAGATACTGGGACCCAGCCACTGTCCTGGAATAAGAAATCAGTCTGCTAGAGAAACAGATCACTTCCTCCACGAGTTCTCTCTAAGAAAATGACTTCAATGAGGGTGTCGAAGGACACTGTTTTACGCACTTCTTAACTCGGCTCAGACTTCCCATCTCGGTTTCAAAATAACAAAACAGGACATGGAACCAGAGCTCCTGTTCCTACTGAAACCTTAAACAAAACTACCATTTCCACGATTGGATATTCAATTCACAGCATCACCATTCATCCCATCGAGAGTTGCAGCCAAACCGAGCCCTGGGATGTGCAGACAGAGGTGGCTGGCTGAGTTACACGGCCTGATGATGTTACTGAATGTTCTCCCAGGAGAGGTAGCATACACATCCCTGGTCACCAGTATTAGGTTGGTGCAAAAGTAATTTCGGCTTAAAGGATTCAACATCATTGCAAAAACCGCAATTACTTTTGCACCAACCTAACAGAAGTAACCAATGGCGTTTCAACAGATGAACTTAACTATAACCTTTGTGGATTAATCCTCCATCAACTACTTCCGTATTAATTAATATGGAATTTCACCTTTTCTCTCAGAGGCCTTTCTCCAGATGCATAATGGTCTCATCAAGTCTGAAAACCATCCCACAATTCTGAAGATCTAAGGGCCAAGGGCCACCAAACTCATTATGGATTCTATTCCCTTTCTTTCTTTCTGATATTTTCCCTTAAATTCAGGGGCAAGCAGTGGTTATGTAATGACACTGGCCTTGTGGCATTTAGCTCAGGCAGCCACCGACACACATTTTCTCTTTTACCTTTCAGGAAGGTAACACATTTCTTACTTGTTGTGAAGATCTGAAATTCAAGCATTAGTGACAAGTAGCGTACGTGAGAGGGGAAGGGACAGGGAAGCAGTTTTCAGGAGAAGGTGCAGATGAACCTTATAGGCTATTTAAGATTGGGATGCCGGGCACAGATAGGGAAGAAGGTAATGGGTGGGAGGAGGGAGAGAAGAAACACAGAATCATTATACCTTTTCTCCACCATGCTAACACACCGCATTCGGAAGTATTGCATCATGAAATGGAAACATCAAGACAGGGAACAGCATTGATTCTGCGTCTCCAACCCCGCTACACTCACCAAGGTGGTAATGACACCACCACAGCAGTTAAAGAAGCAAGAGTGGGTGAGTGTGCAATCGGGTGAAAACATATACAAACGAAGATTTTTAAAGGATTATTTACTAACCTACACTCACCTTTTTATATGGTTAGCTGAGAAGAGCCGGGCACCGCTCTTAAATGGACTGAGACGCAGGTTTTAAGTCCCTGCCAGATTTAATATCCCATAACTGTAACTTTTTACTTTGAAAGTGACTCAGGTATGCAACACTCTTATGCAAAATTAATATATAAAGTAGCTCCTTATTATCAAGCCTACAATTGCCAGCATATGAAACCAACACTTGTTGGTCTTAGCACTGGTTTTATATATCCTTTTTGCTGTTAGGGAAATTGAAACATCATATTTCTTCATTCAACCTTAGCTGAGTGCCTACTTTGTGCTAGGCCCAGAGGATACCATGAATAAAATATGGTCCTCGCACTCTCCATCTAGTGGTGGGATAATAAACAGACAGTGGCAAAAAGTGTGCCTGGGCTATAAAAGAAGAAAGCAGTGCAGTGGCAGATGGGTATTTGTTTTCCTATAAAAAAATATAAAGTTGGGTTTCCTACCCTGATTCCCAACTCACAAATTATATTTTCTGTTGTGGACTGCTCGTGGTGAGCGAAGAATTTCAGTCTGATTCTTCTGGGTTGGAAACATCTTTTCAACAGATTTAACTACAAAATCAGCCTCTCCTCTGGAACATTCATCTGACAAAGAAAAGTTTTACACCAGCTAGAAGAATTGATTTTCTTCCATTCCTTCATGAGATCTGGATTGGTGTGTTCATTTTCTCCTGCGTTCACTGCACCCTCTACAATATTTTGATTTCAGATCTGAGCTGTTAATCTCATTTTGCTATTTTATTTTCACTTACTAGCTAATGTTTTTTTAAAAAAACATCAATGAATAATGTCTGAGTGGCCACAGTGAGCAAAGCACCATGGTAAATGTACAAAGGAACAAGAGTTTGTCATTGTCCTTAAAGCTTTCCAACCCTAGCCTGGGAGACAAACATGTAAACAAACAATACGGTGTGAGTCCAGGGGAATGTGGGTGAGCTCTGGGAGATGACAAGTGATGGGCCGGCAGACGGCTCCAAGTTTGAACACAGGTATTAATTATGTGTGCATTGGGGGAAGGGAATCTTCTATTTTTAAATTCCCCTCTCCAGAGTTGAGTGCTATTTGAAAATCCCTCTTAGATAAGGGGACAGGGAGGCACCTAAAGCTTAGCCATGTTATCTTTAAAAGTCAAATAAATACGCTACCATGTTTGATTTGTAATACTTAGATGAAATTATGTTTTTGCCCTTGGCTGATTTTCTCTCCATACTCTCATCGTTAGGTCTGAAGTGGTTTTTAACAGGTTTTTTTACAGAAGGGCTAGAGATACAAAACTTGTATACTAGGATTTTTCTCCAAATCCTGTTTATTTTGCCCATATTATGTGTATCCTGCTTCATTCACACCAGTGAAGGTTGACATGTTTGTTGAGGATTACTCTTCAGGTTAATTCGACATGAACATTTGTCCTTTCAAGCAGCTAATAGTTTTAAATAGATATATGTTTAACTACTGTTTTTCCCCACCGGATGACTAATTGTAAATGTAAGCAAAAAACAACTGAATGAAATTCAGATGTAACTGTTTACAATTTTCTATAACTGGTCTTAATTCTCTTTTCATCAATCGCACAACCTATTTTCTGTATTTTCGGTGCACTTTAAATCATTTGAAATTTACAAAAAATTAAACAATTGTCTGAAAGGGTTTGGTGCCATTTGTCCTTTCAAGCAGCTAATAGTTTTAAATAGATATATGTTTAACTACTGTTTTTCCCCACCGGATGACTAATTGTAAATGTAAGCAAAAAACAACTGAATGAAATTCAGATGTAACTGTTTACAATTTTCTATAACTGGTCTTAATTCTCTTTTCATCAATCGCACAACCTATTTTCTGTATTTTCGGTGCACTTTAAATCATTTGAAATTTACAAAAAATTAAACAATTGTCTGAAAGGGTTTGGTGCATGATGATCTTAAATGATATATTTTTTGCTTACAACTTTTATCCATGGCTATTGGCCTAAAAGGACCTGCTACTCAAGCCAAAATGTTGTTTGTTTGTTTCTAAATTCTGGCAATAACTTTGGATATCTCTTTCATTTGCCACTTAGTTTTAACAATGGCAAATTTTTTTTAAAGGTTTCTTTATTGGATTGAAGTACTTTAATTCTGCCAGTCAGAAATGATAGAAAAAGTTGAGGGGTTGATGTCACATGGTGAAAATGCAGGTTAAATTACTCTTCTATGACAGAGATACAAATGAAATATGTACAATGCCAACACTTACATTAGCTTTAGGATTTTCACTGACATTTTAGTTCTTCATAAGTCAACTTCTTGGGTATTCATTTTCATTTCTTTTGATTGAGCAAATGTCCATGTTTACACCACATAAGTTTTAACCAGTGACTGAATATCTTCAGTTATTTAGTTAAATCTTATTTTCAAATGCTTACTAACAATGCTATATACTCTATCACTCAATATTATTTTCATTGTCCTTTATATTAGAAGGTGGCTTTTAAGCCAAAATGTTCCTTTCTTATCTATAGATGGTGTAATATGCTTTGCTGCACAGAAAACCTGACTGTGTTTTGGATGGTGTACTTCTCCAGTTAAAAATGGGAAACTGTGGACAGAAAGTTGAATAGGAGCACATGATGGGGAATTCAGGTAGACCTTTATGGAATACTTTCGTTATTTTTTTTTCCTAAGAGATCTGAATATTCAGCATACTAGTAATTTTCTGACGTGAATGTAAGTAGACACCACTATTTTAGTTTCACACAAAAAAATCTGTGGAAGTTAATCTACCAAAAGGAAGGGAAGGAAGGAGGAAAGGAAAGGAAAAGGGGTAGAAATGTATGGAGGTAGGGAGGGAGGGATGCAGGGAGGCCTAGGAGGGAAGGAAGAAAGGAAGGAGGGAGAGAGGGAGGGAGAACGGGAGGGAGAGGGGAAGGGAAGAAAAACTTAGTAGAGTCAGTTTTTATGTGGGAGGTTAAGTTCGAAAGTTAAGCAAGTTGTATATAATCCAAATCAGTTTTGAAAATCCCTTAAATTTCCTGTAAGACACTGCAAACATGATTTTATGTATACAACTCTTTATAGCAACTTTTACATACATTCAAGTCTGGAAACTACTGAGTCAGAGTACAGGAAGAACTCACTGGAGGTCCACACATAAATGTCTGAACATTCAACCCATTCCTCTTAAAATAAGTATTCTATCCCTGGAATGAAATGGAGGGATCAGATGAAGTGTTCGTACTTTCCAGCAGGTTTTACTTCATTCTGTTGTAATATCAAGCTTCTTTAACTTCAATGCATATTAATACATGTATTGTTGTTGTACTTAAAGGAATTGTGGCTTACATCTTGAGTACCTACCTAATGCAGTGGTATTAAGAGTCACTTTAAAAATAATTTCTTTAAAACTCTTTAATGTGGTTGCTATTTTAAAAAATTAAAGCATATAACCAAATAAGTGCCAAAATTTTTTCAAAGCCCAATATGCCTTTTTTTTCCCCCTTGGTTTCCACTGTTTTGGAGTATTTTACCCATGATCTCCCATATCCAAGACAGATCAGAAAAGCCTAACAAAATGTGTACATTTTAAGTAAGTATGGGAGGATGCTGTCCCCAGCTTTTCTGGTGAGAACAACCCAATAAGTGGCCTGTGTGGAGAGTCAGGGTGCAGAGCTGCAGGCAGCCTTGGGAAAAGGTGATGCCCTTAACATCTACTGCTTTAAGGGCCCCAGAAAGGTCCCTTAGCCTCCAAACATCTCCGACCACTTCCCTTTCTTTGTGTTCCCTAATCCTCAATGTTCTGAGTTCCAAAATAAAATCTCACCCATTGTATTTCCCAGCTTCTTTTTCTAAAACATACATTCTTCCAGGAGGACTAATAAATTAAAATACAAACTTCACAATATGGAGCACGTACATCGGATCCTCCAAGAAAAGAGGGGCCCAGGGAAGCTCCAATACCCCATATTGGGGTGTCACCCTCGAGAGTATGTGCAGGACAGCAGGATCCCAGAAGCATGGAAAACCAGTTACTGTCCTATGCCCCGCCAGTTGAAAATTTACAGTGAAACAAATAACACTGATGGGTGTTACTCACTCTTATACGTAAGGAACTTGATGGCCACATAATCCTTAAAAATCTAGGAAGAAGGCCAACCAAGGACGCTTTCTTTCCCCTTTATGAATGAACCAGCATGTGCCTAAGGAAACAATCATTTCATTATTTTAGAAAATACAGTTTTCCACCATTATTTCTTCAGAAATGGTTTGAAGTATTACATCAATGAGAAGCTGGCTTCTAGAGATTGAATGATAACATCAAAAACTTAAAAAAAAAAAAACATGGTCGAGCTTGCAGGCAGAAAATATTGTATGAGAAAAAGTTGAATGGAGGAAGAGATATAGAATGTAGGGGCTACCTAACAAATTCTGAAGGAAAGGAGACATGACAATAATTGTTATTGCTTCTCCTCGACTAAACTGTGCTCCAAGGAGACACCTGGTTTGGGGGGTGCTACTTAGTCCCTGTTGCAAGTCTCTACATCTATGTAGCTCAGCTGGACATTTGGGAAGGAAAGGTGCCCCTGACGACGACGAGAGAACAAGAATCTGTGTCAATCAACAATGCTCTGCAGTCCTGCTTGCACAGTCTCCACTGTAATTCTATCCTAAGCAACCTGGGCTAGGGTGACACCACAGGGGACACGTGAGACAGGCTGCCTCTCCAAAGCTGTCACAGTCAGTAGCAGTTAGAAGAAAGGAAAAAAAGTTGTAACACATGTAACATCCACATTAAGGAATACCAAGTCAGAGCCAATTAGGACGACCATTTGGCACTCCAGGCTCATGCATATGAAAATGGATCCACCGTCAATAAGCAATAATGCATGGGATTTATGAGAACGCTCTAACGTCAATACATCAAAGACACTTCTGCACACCTCCGCCGTCTTTTTAATTCCCATTAGCTCACCCTTGTCTGGATGAAAAGCGTTCAGTGAATCAATTGCCTTCTGTTGAACTGTTTATATATTTTTCAAGTCCCGATTAGGCCATTAGTCATTGAGCATATTGCACAGTAAACTAGAGCAACTGCAATTATGCAACTTCCCAAGGAACATACAGACAGCATTTACAGTGAGACCGCAGTGCCAGCAAGAAGTGCAATGGAGATTACTTGTCAGCAATTTTAGGAACCGTGCACTTAAATGCCAAATGAAATACATGCATCGCAGATAAGAGAAGTTGGGGTGAAAAAAGATGAACAATGAAAGTAGCAAGGTCTGCTCTTCTGACTACAGTAGAGCACTGAAAACAAAAACTACTCTTTGTGCAACAAAGAACTCCCCATAAAACAGTTTTCAGTGTCATCTTTCCCCCTTTTGCAGTAATGTCCGTAAGAACCTTGGTATAATGCAGGAATCAAAAGTAAAGAACAAGAACAGAATCTCGAACTCATTCTCGGTTAACAATTTGTTCTCCTTCAGAGCAACCCCCACACCTGTCAACATCTGTGTCTGAGCATAGTGAATACTGGGTCCGACGTGAATAAGTGCCCTTCTCCTTTCTGCTATTTGTTCTCATTTTTCATTTTCAAGATCAGCAAAATATTATGTAATTTTGTACTTGAGGACTTCCCATTCAAAGTAATATAGAATATTTATAGAAGAAAAAGAAAGGCATATGTGAAAGTCGCATTTAATTTCATTTAGCAGGACGGTGAACCACTTTCACATACTTTGCCTGGGATAAACCAATGACACATATAAGTTTTTTTTTAAAGGAAATTTGCAAGGGATCCGCTACACAAAACCTCCCGGCAGAGAAATGGGAAATGATGGACCATGAGAAATGGGTCAAAGCTTCTACATTTTACTGTACAAGTAATAACATAAGAAACTTCCTGAGAGTGTTTTATAGTATTTTTCATGGCAAGACTGTTACTCTCTGGTCTGTTAATCCTCACTTTCCTACCTCTATTCATATACTTCATATGTATTTATTTGTTGAGTAATATATTTTAGCTGAACTTGGAATGACAGTTATTTTTAAGAGGCTGCCAACATGGGTCAGGAGGAACCTCAGAAACCTGGCTCACAGTGGCTCTGGCATAAGCAGCCTTGACAGCCAAAACCAACCAGAAGGCAGACGAGATCCAGGTTTCCAAAACAGTAGAGAAAAGGCATCCTTTACTTTCTTCCATATGGCCTTTCAACAACAACAACAAAAGATTATTTACCAAAGAGCACTCCATTTATAATGCAACCAACGACTTCCTTGTGTGTTCGGAGTGCAAATCCAGATGTCCATATGTCAGTCTAGCTTCAAGCGAGAGGCAGCTTTCTTCCCCTTGGACTGGGACACGGTGTGGGAGAGACACGGTGTCCAATGGGCCGGCACACCAGAGGCATCCAGCACAGCTGCTTTCTAAATTCACAGCCCTGAGTTTCTCCACTGACAGCCTTCCAAAACTAATCATGGCTGTTAGAATAAAGGGGGCAGTTTCTCAGCTTCAGTGCCTTTAAGGTTATTTCAACTCTCCACCTCTGTTAGCCATCCTGCAGGAACTTTTGACATAGTGCCCGCCTTAATATTCATAAGGCAGAGATGTTCAGAAGAAAAATTTATCACTCCTCATGCAAAAGCCAAAGACCGAGTCCTTTGTCTTAAACATTTTGGAGATTATATTCAAGGGTCTTGGGGACTACCTGAGAGCATTTATGACAGATGGACCCTTGGATTTAGACTTGGGACAAACAAACCTTTCACATGAGTTCTTTAAGAACAGACAGTGTTCTGTTTGAATTTTTGAACCCCATTCTAGTACAAACATGCTTGGCACCTAGTGCCAGAGAGTTTTCTTCTGGGCAAACCATTCTGCCGCCACTATGGACCTTACCAGTTGGGGATCCCTGTGACTTTCCTTTCTTCCCCTGCTCCCCACCCCCTTTCTCCGGAGATATCATCTGTGCCTGGGCTGCAGGAGTGGAGGTTGTATATCTGGATGCCAGGAAGCTGTAAACACCTCTGGCAGGGGCATGGTTCATACCATACTTCTTCTGTCCCCTCTTTGGGCTGGAATGATGACAGAAAATGGCCATTTTGGGTATTATTTATCTGTGACTCAAACACAGATTAGAGGTCTGGCAAATCCAGCCCACAGTTGCAAGCTTGAAACCACGGGGACATCTAGAAGTCATTCTAAACTCCCAGGACTAATTTCACTGTTATCTCCTAGTTTCCTCAATGGGGAAATGGTACAGAGAAATAACCTTTCTCAGCTCTTCTCTCTGTTCCCTTTGGAAGATCTTAGACTTGTCTGACACAAGCAAGCAATAGTCCTCAGAAATGATCAAATCATACCTCCCTTCCCATTTTCAAATTTTCCTTAGAGACTCAATTCCCTATTGGATTGTGTCCTACTGATCAAGGCCTACTTTTTATAGGGATGGAAACATCCCTATAAAGAGTTGGAAGTGGTCTTAAAGACCATTTGTTTTAGTGGTCCCATGAACTGAAACCATAGCTACTATAACACAGACATCCCTGGGCCTCAGCCTGCCCACTACGCAAGTCCTTGGTTCATTCAGCAGAGGCTGGTGGGACATCTAGAACTCTCCAGGGGTTTCTGAAGCCACATTTGAAAACCACTGATGTAATCCAACTTCCTCGTTTTCCTAAGGCCCAGAGACGTTAGGTTATTTGGCAAAGGTCACACAACGGTTAATGACAGGCCTAAGGCTTCAACACAGTTCCTGGCAGGCCAGACCAGTGACATTCTTTACCCGTCCTTCCGAAGTATTTAGTATTCAGTAAAACCCTAATCATTTAGTCTCTGCTAATAAAGATAATGTATTCTTAATGAATATATCATTCAATTTCTTTGAAGTTATTATATAACCTATAAATTTTTAGAGTCATATGCAATTGAAGTGTCACCTTTCTTAAATTAGGAGTATTTTCTAAAAGAATTAGAGATTCTTCATGAATTCACCTTCATATTCTAAAGGTGACAGAGACTTCATGGGATACAAATCACAAGCACAGTGAGTGAAATTTTCTTTAGGAAAACCAAGGAAATGGTCCATGAACTAACATATTTGTTAACTTCTACAAACAACACACACACACACACACACACACACACACACACACACCCTTCAACTTCTGGCTCCAGGGATTACTTATTATGTGGGAAAGAATTTAAATGCTTTCACTGTTATGTCAGGTGAATGTGTAAGTGCACTGTAAATTTTGTTCACTATATACTACATTTTGATCACTAGTGCCCCTTATATACTAGCTTGTAATATAGACTGATAGTAAAATAGTAAAACTGCCTTTTGCTAAACTATTCTCAAACGAAGCCTTCTGCCAAATGACAACGGCACCCCCACCCCACCACCCACCACCCCAGTTATTCAGAATGAGTGGGGCATGGAGCACTGGGTTTTCCCTTTTCTGGTGAGGAGCATCTGAATGAGTAACTAGTAAGGGCATCATAGGTAGTTCCCCCGCCCACAGACCCAGAGGCATCTTGCACATTTTGAAAGGAATGCACAATATTGCTCTGCTACACCCACACCACACACAAAAAACCACCACCACTTTTAAAGTTAACTTTTTATACAAAATCCAGCTGCATTCCCTGTTAGAAGCTGAAAAAGAAAATACCAGTTTTTGTTAATGACAAGATGTACCAAGGAGTTATACTTCATTAAATCTGAGTTTAATTTATATAGCTAACATAAAATGTTTATAGGTAATAAAAAAAGAAGTTCAAATTCAGATAGAAACAAATTGGGAAACAGAGGTACCACTCATTGCTCCATCTTTAAGCAGTTAAAAGCTGATACATTCTCTCAGTGTTATCAAGCCCTTAGATAAAAATATAATTTCACAAAGATGTTTTCTTTTCCAATAAATTATTTTAAGAGCAACAAGCATTGATTTTAGCTGTACCAGTATATTTATTTGCTATCTCTGTTCTATATGCAAACTTTTAAAAATGGAATATTTCCAGGGACAAAAATGGTAATAGATAATTAACATAATTTTATATAAATTTCAAATATTTATGATAATTTAAAGACTATAGTAATACAGAATTTCCTTCATTAAAATCACTGTGTTTTCGAAGACTGTTCCATACATACATGCAAATTCACAAAAATGCAAATTCAAAAAAATTACTCAAAATAAATTGCATTTCAGCTTCTTGATATTTATACCTTACAAGGTATATTGGCACAGGCAATAATATTATCAGTAATACTTCATTACGCCGATTATGTATGATCATCCTAAAATATATAACACAGAGTCTAAACTTTAAAGACCATATCAAATTCTGAAATATATCATGTATCCTTCTGAACTTCCAACCTTATACTCTTCTGAAGTAGTATGTCCAGAGGCATGAAAAATAGGCCATTTCAAATCTGATAACACACCATGAATTACTGAATTATCTTAATAGTTCTCGTCCTAATTAATAAGACCAATAAGAAAGGCATCCATCCAATATTTCAATAGATAACTAAAGTTTCTGGCTGTGTAATTAATCACCTCAAAGGCATGCGACACAGGTTTCTGAGGATTATGCTGAAAAGAGTTATTATATAAGAGGAATTACTACCTAGGTGGACTCCCCACAATAAAGACTCTCGGCCACTAGACCCACTCAATAGTATACTCTAGGCTAGAAACAGAAAAGATTAAATAATATATTCATATGGAGAGCCAATTTTTCCATCAATAACAAGCAAGGGACCTTATGAGCATTGTAAAGCAAAAAAGAATTGTAATTCCTACAAATACTTAAGTACAACTTCTCCAGACCCTCTTTAAAAATGCAGATTATTTACAGATGTAAATGACGGCAATCAAATAAACAACAAATATTTACTGAGACCCTTCTCTGTGGCCAGGATTATATTTCTAAGTCCCATGAACTTTCAGGATATTGAAAAAATTATTTAACTTTATAAAGTATTTCAATAAATAATGTAGTCTTCCAAAATGTACATGGGGCTGTAATTCCATCTCGTTTCTATGATGACACTATAAACCTGGGATGGAATTACAGTCTTAATGTGAACAATCTGGGTGTGCTACTCCACATGCTCGGGGAATCCATGACGAACTCAACTTCTAAAATAATAACCAGCAAGCCACGGGCATGTAATTACAACCAGGAAGCCAAGCTATCTGGGGGCTAGTACACGAGAAATGTTCAACTGAAAGTGCCATTCACCTCACAAGAGCAAAATATTGAGCGTATCTGAAAAACCTCTTCCTCTCCAAAATTAAACTTTCTACTTTTGTGACAAGTATCCACAAGGGTCGCTTCGAGGATGTGTTATATATCAGTAATGACAAGACGGGCTGCATGCTACCAGTAACACCTTAGAATCTTCTAAAATCACCTCCACACACCTAAAATGTAAACTCCAGAAAGTACAATCTATTAAGAAACGAGGGGGAAAACAATCATGCAAGAGAGCCCTTCAAAATTACTGGCATTTCTTCTAATTCTTTGAGACTAGCCTGACATTTATTTGCATAAACAAAGCAAAGTGCCTTGTGTATGTAAGGGGGAAAAAATAAAGATTTATCTAGATAGATTAAACTCAGGGTTGTAGAAAAATGAAACAAACCCAGAATTTCCCTGGGAAAATAAAAGACAATGACACTATGAATCAGCATTTTTTTCCAAGCAGCCTGGAATAAAAGAAGGAACACACACACACACAAACACACACACACACACGGTAACAAACACCATGAGGAATAAAGACAAAGATATATACAAATTTAATCTATGATTTTGTATTGAGGACACACAGGGCTTCCTTGATCTTGGCTTGCCTTTATCATACCTAACTTTATTTGGTACTTGTAGAGGTCATCAAAGCTCTGTAAAATCAGTATTGCCATAGCAACCAAGAGGGGGAAAAAAAATCCTCTGCCAAACAAAATAGAAGGAATAAAGAAATTGTACTTTCATATGGCGGCTTTTAACACCATCATGCTTCTAACAGCAAAGGTATGTGACAAAGTAACATTCCCATGAAAACCCAGCTCCCAGAGGGACCTCTTGTAGATTACGTGCCACTGGGTATCGTTAAGCGTTCTGAATTTACTAATAACATTAGCTCCTAAGTTTATTTCCAAGCTCCAGGGACTTGTGTATACTGAATCACAGTGGTTACCGAAAGTAAAAAGGAACAAGATAAGAGTACGCAAAAACAACATTGATAAAGTTCCATGAATGTGAGTAGCAACTTTACTTTAAAAACCTTATTTAGAAAAGCAAAACCAAACCAAAGGATTAGCACCGTGTCTGTCTCTCGGGAGGAGTCCGTACCTCCCGATAACTTGAGAAAACACACTTGGTACAAGTCAATAAAGAAATAATTCTGAAATAGCTCTGAAGGCACAGAAAGAATAAATGGAAGTAGGGTTGTAAGCTCAACTCCAGAGGCAAGTTGGTACTAGAAGATGAACTGAGTTAGTGGTTGAAGGCTTCCCTGGTTGTGGGCCTCTATCTCACCGGTAGGTAAAACTCCTAACTTTGGTCTCCTCCGTAGAGCACCATCTAAATTCAGAAATGGTTCAGTAAGTACCTGCTTAACACTGAAGGCTTTATCATTTTTGACAAGTTGTAGCACCCTGTTGATGGAATATATAGCCAGCTTGACTCAACAGAAAACAGCAAACCAAAAATATAAGGGTAACAGGGAAAAGAAGGAATTTCTTCTATCTCTGTTTTCCACAACATATCCTTGATGACATCCAATGTGCTTTCCTCCTGCTCAGTGACAAATGGGGCTGCCTAAAAAGGAACGCCATTCTAAAACTACCAATAAACTACTTCATAAAATCAGATTTAATATTTTGAGATTCCCGCTAATGATATTCCTGACAACCACCAAAAGCTGGTTAGACAACTCTCATTTTTCTAGATGTTTTGCTGAAACCAAACATAGAAACAGATATGTTTGGTGATAAGTGTGTGTGTGTGTGTGAGTGTGTGTAAACACACTACCTTTCCTATATGCAGCAGGAATTTCCTGTCTGGCATATTTTAGGGCAAATCAAGACAATACTTACTCTTTGAGACACAGGCTGTGGATCAGGCAGTGTTATAAGACTGCAATGCGTGAGTCTGCTTAAGTGACAGGAAAACAAGTTTAGGGCCCAGGGCTGCTCTTTTCCAGATGGAAAAGAATGGGAAGGAAGACAAATTTTGTTAGCAATTAAAAATTTTTTTTGACAAATTCCTCATTTGTTTCCCGATTTGGAGTTTCTATCCACTACAGGAGAGCAGGATGAACCAAACAATCAAACAAACAAAAAAATGGGACTGTTCAGGATTCCTAAGGGACATGGAGGAATCCAGTCGTTTTTTAAAAGTATTATTTGTGCTCTGATGGGGTAACGTCCAGGAGGAGGAGGGCAGTCTTGACTGAGCTTGAGCTTGACCATCAGTCCTCCACTCTATCAGCAACTTGACTTTCTCCAGTCTATATAGCCCAGGACTGTTATGTCTCCACCGGGAAACTAGATACATGAAGGACATTTATTTATTCACATTACCAAAGAGATTAACTCCAGAGTTCTCCTGAATGTTTTACAGCTCTCCAGCAGTTCCTCATTCTTCACAGGTAATTAACCTCTTGATGGGCTTAGAGCAGTAACTGTTAGAAGCCACAATATATTGATGATAAGTTATAAACCAGGGGAGAGGATAATTGGAAAATAGATTTCTGGGCTCATTGGAAAATACATTTGCACTTATTGAGGAAAAGCACACTCGACTTTTCAGGAATACATGAATCACAGAATTGTGGCATTGGCAGAGGCCTTAGAAAATCATTCTGTTTCAACTTCTGATACTAATAAGAAAATGGAGATACAAAGAGGGAGCGTGACTTGCCCAGACATATTCAACTCAACACGAATTTTGTCAGCGCTGCCTCAAGTAAGACCTGACTGCACAGCGTGACACTCTTTCCCATCCAGTATCCTTCAACTTGTTAGCTCTCTAATGAAATAAACTTACAAATAAAGTATCGGTAGGTAAAATATGTTAACAAATGTAATGATAAAATTTGCCTATTTTAGAGACTCAAGAAAGACAATTAGGTTAATACACACAATTAATACACACGAATTTGCACAATGGGAAGTAAATACACATAGCTTATTCTTTAAAAACTTTTAATATGGTTTTGGCCATTGTGAACACAGAATAATTATAACAACAGCAACAGCCACTTTAAAAATAGAGGCTCTGGAGTAAGCACTTGTGAGGTGCTTTACATGTATCTCATCTCATTCTTACAAGGACATTCGAGGGTCCATATTTTTGCTTCAGAGATGAGGAGACTGAAACTCAGAGGCTAAGTGAGGTGCCCAAGATCTCAAATTGGCAGATCTGGGTTCGAGACCTCAGTCAGAATGATCCCAGATCTAGCATACAGGCAGAGATCTTTATACATAGCAAGAAAGCTACGGACACATCTCTCCTGATTCACTTAACATCTGCGTTACACTGAGCAGTCTGTGTGGCAGAACGGTGACAGCCCAGCTCCTGGGATCAAATTTCAGCTCTGCCACTCACTAGTGGCATGTCCTAACTTCTCTGTGGCTGGGTGTCCTCATCTCTCAGCATGGGAATCATAATAGTACCAAAAGAACTGACACCTACTGATTCCTGGGGCTGTTGTGAGGATTAAGGGAGTTAACAGAAAACACAGTACACAGTAAAAAAAATACTACCACGGGCAAATGCTCAGTATCCTTTGGAACGCTACAAACAAAATTAAATTTGCAGTCAAGTGGCCTCATATGTGACCTGATCAGAGTCACTTAAACTTTCTGAGCTTCATTTCCTCATCTGCAAAAATAGGGTGCCTGGGGTGGCTGGTTAGCTCAGTTGGTTACAGCGTGGTTCTAATAACACCAAGGTTGCCGGTTCGATCCCCACATGGGCCACTGTGAGCTGCACCCTCCTTGAAAAAAAAAAAATGGGTTGCCAGCTGCCTTGCTTCCTCCCCCGGCCTGCCACAAGAAACAAGTGATGGACAACAAGGTAAATGACAGCACTTGGGAAACTAAAAAGTGCTGAATACTATCACATATGTGAATTATGATCGTCAACTTTTAGCCTCTCCAAACCAAAGAGGTCATCTTTATTACACCCTCTCCAGCCTGAGAATTTCTCAGTTCCAGTCAGTTCCAGCATCGGTTCCAGTCTTGACACTGGACTCCCTATAATAATAGAACAAATCTCCGATCGTTCAGGGCTCGATCAAATGGAACTCTTATTAGCTACCTCCTTCTGCACACCCACCGTGAGAAAGTAACTGATGTTCATCATGACCCCAAAGCTCTCCAAGACTCTGAAGTACCTTTTGGGAAAGATTAAATTATGTTCAGCCTAGTTTATTATGAAGTGTATTTAATTATACTCAAATTCTTTGAAAATTGGTGACCTAGGAAAAGCAGAGAGAGTAAGTCACAGCTTGTCTGGTAACTGGAAGCCTCTCCTCGCCGACCTACTCCCAATCACCCTTTAACAGAGTTTACTGTAAATAAAATACAGCCCACCCGGGGGTAGGAAAAACTGGGAATACAGCACGCTAATTATAAAAGTCAAAAGAACTTTGCCCTACATACTCCTCAAGGACCACTAATGTGCAGAAATAGTCAAGTCAAAATCTTGAAACAATGAAAAATTTAAACTATGTAAGAGTCCTACATGTGTCAGATATGATTTTGGTTTTGCTAATAATGAATTTAAGCATTTGAACAAGGAATAACATAAATATACCATTAAATATCTTATTACCAGTACTTAGAAGTACAAAAACCGATGAGTAATAGTGAATATAACGTTTCTTAGAATGGGAAAATAACATTTTGTTAGTTAAGTTCTGTCCCGTTCTAAAGAAATTATGTGTAAGCTAATGAGGAACATAATATATAAAATTAAAAATTATCCTGTATTAGGATTACAAAGGTATGACTATTTGCCTTCCTTAAAATTATTTCCATGCTGTTATATTATCTTTTCCCATGAAAAACGGGGCACAAATGTGTGTCTTAAGTACCACATTTCAGTGTTAGGAGAAAAAGGAGTGGTCATCTGTTATAACCTGTTCAATACATGGCTCCCTCTGGAGAATTCCTGAGAAGGGGTCCTCCCCACCTGGGTTTGAACATCTCGGGTGCCAGAGGTTTCATGATCTCATCAAGCAGCTTGTTCTATTTTTAGGCAGTCCTGATGTTAGAATGTTCTTCCTCAAGTGGAGTCTAACTCTCTTTACCTTTAACTTCCCTCCTGTTCTTAGTTCTTAGCTGGGCCCCCTGGAACCACTTCAGCCCGTGATTTCACTTCCCATCAGGCCCTTTGCTAGTCTCACTCATTTGATCGGTTAAAGAATGACCTGTTTCTATTCACATTTTTCACTGTTATCCTAGAATCCACAATGGCCCTTCTTCATAATCACATCCTACCAGCTGAAGGGGCTCTTGGGCGCCACGCTCCATGGAGACTGGCTGGCATAGTCCTAGGAACATTATGGGACTTGTGGGCTTCCCAGGGACCCAGCTATAATACACACTGCTTCTATGAGAATTATATTCCGAGTTCCAAAGGTCAGACTTAGAATCCTTCTGGAAAGAATCCATTTATAAATCACTGCTTCTACTTGGGGGGAAAATATGTTCACATAAAACAAACAAACAAACAAAAACCTCCACAAGGTATAACTGATCACTCTGTCTTTTTACCTATCTTACGAGCCAAGTATGCATTTTGGTGCATGCATAAAAATCCCACAGCTCGTCCGCCCTCGGCGAAAAGAAGCTGCCTGGAAGCACAAGTGGCAGAGCTAACCATAGATTTCGCTGAACCACAGGTCTCCAAGGTGTCCCCACCTAAGTACTCCCAACACACGAGCCAGGCAAGGGGGACAACTGGAGAGCCCTGGGCCCAGCCTGGGACTAAGATTGCTTCTGAAGTTCCCTGTCTACACGAAGTCCTGTAAAATGTCTTATTCAGCTTCCTCTGGAATCGTGAATGGTTCAAGAAGAGAAAGGACCATACTTATTTTTATTAATTTATCCAATGTCCATTCAGACGGTTACTAAATTTTAAAATGTCATGCATCCAGACAGCCCTTACTTTTATATATTAATCTCCTATTTAACCTTGCATCGTCCTCCCCAAATCTCTCAGCCTCCACCACCCAGAACCTGGCTGCAAACTGGGCAGGTGGGGAGAACAAGAGGTTAGAATTAAGATGTACAATTCAGTCTAGCAATTTTATAAGCGTGGTTATCTAGTTTCCCTCACATATACAACAGATCAGATACTGGCAAATGAGAGGAGCTGTATGTAAGACATGGCAATCAGGAAAAGTGGGTAAGACAGAGGCCATGGCATCAGAATAATAATGAGTTTCTGTGGCATCATGACTCTACTATATCAGTGTAATAACTTCAGAGAAGTGACAATAAATCTCTAAGAAAAAAAGTTAAATTATTATTCACTATACTGTACTCTGTTTAGGAAACTTTATATCGTATTTTACAATGATTTCTGCCTCAAAATCTTGAGGGTTTATTTTTTTGCTTCTAACAGTGTCAACACTTGATATATTTAAATGTTCTGAGTAAATATACTACCTAAAAGCAGTTAATGCCAAGAGTATACAAAATTAAACATTTAAATCTTGACTAGTGAACTATGAAGACAAAGTGAATGATCATTAAGGAACTCGAAAGAACTACGGTTTTGCATTCTCTTGTGGAGGAACTTTTGAAGGAAAGAAATAAATGTACTTTCTGACCGACTGCTTAGAGGTTCAGCTAGCATACAGCCCTCGGCTTAGATGGACCACGAGAGTTCTGAAACCTCTCTCACAGGAATAGTGGGAAAAGGGTTTTATCCCTGTCTCATTTCCAAGAGAAAGGTAGTGTTGACCCTAAAAGCTAAGAGAGGAAAAGACTAGAGGTATTTTCAGTACAAAACTTTCTCAATTCTTCTCTCTCTTAAACATCCTGACTATCTGGATAGGATACTTCCATCAGCGGGAGTTTTAAGGAAATTCTGGCAAGACGCATTTACTCCTCCAAGATGTGCACTGGCACTTGAGTGGCACCAACATCATCATATTAAAGTGGAAACACCCCAGCAGGCCAGGGAACAGGGAGTCTTGAGACTAATACACCGACCCATGCATTTTCTTTTATAATAAGTGGATTTTAATAACAGCACTTACATTAGGCACTTTTGCTTTACGTTATAAATCAGGAAAATTCCTCAGCATATTATTAGCATATTACCAAGTACGAAGGACAAAGTAATTCTAAGTACAAGTAAGTTCCTTGTTACCACACTGTTATAATCTCCACTTCTTTAAATATCTATTTACTGTTTTGCCTTTGTACTTCCCTAAGACCCTTGTCAGGCTTTCTAGTCCCTTCAAATCCCAGTTATTGAGATACTATTTACAATACGGCTGTTTATTCTTCTCTTTAACAGTACTTCTGCCATTCTTTTTTTTTGTACTACAAGCTCTTTGGGGCTTTTATTAGCTTCTTTGAACTTAAATCATTTTTGTGTGTGTGGTCTCTGGAGAGCTAAGCCTAATTTTGTCCTTTTTTAAAATTCTTTTTTTCTGTTTTCTTTCCCTAGAGTTGCCCACCACCACCACCAACCACTCTCTAAATCTCTCATAAAGGGGACAAAACTCTCACTGGGCTTAATCTTCAAATGTTTTTAAGTTACTCATGTGGTGCTGTTCTCTGTACCTAAATGACCAACCTGCTTTCCCAAAGAGACCAAACATTTCTTTCATCTGAATTTTTAAAATTTAGAACACTTTTAACAAAGCCAAACAACGATTAAACAACATAAAATAGATCTCTTCACAGCACCTAAGTACAAATAAACAGTAAGTCCCGACAGACAATCGGTACTATTCTCACCAATAAAAAGCCACACCACCCATCTGCGCCATTGATGATGAAGAGACCCACCGTGTAGGTCCTGGGAAGAGAAGCAGGTCCCTTCCCGAGTTTGTACCACTACTCTGCGGACACAGCTCACCCAAAAGGTTTTTCCACTGCTACCCTGTTTCCCCAAAAATAAGACCTAGCCGGACCATCAGCTCTAATGCGTCTTTTGGGCAAAAATTAATATAAGACCCGGTCTCATTTTAATATAAGACCCGGTCTATAATATAATATAATATAATATAATATAATATAATATAATATAATATAATATAATATAATAATATAATACCGGGTCTTATATTAAGTTTTGCTCCAAAGGACACATTAGAGCTGATGGGCTAGGTCTTATTTTCGGAGAAACATGGTAGGAGCACCAGGAGAGAGGACTTGCCCATTCCAGCATCCCTGCCCAAGGAAAAGCAAGAGGTAATGCCACGGAGGTGACAAGGGGGAAAAAAGTAGCAACCAGTTCCACCTCTCAGTGATTAACTTTTCATCTTCTGTGTTACAAATTGACTATGCTCATTATTTATTTGAGCGGCGCCTAGACCTTCAAGTCTAAACACATCACTCTGTCATGAGTGACTCTCATTGAAGAAGGACTTCACTGTATCAACATGTGAGGAGGCTAGAACAAAAATTTGTTTGAGCTGCCTACAGGACCAGCCACTCCCTCTCTCATCCCACTCTCACTCCCAGTACTTACGAAGTGATGCTTCATTGTTCTAAGTCTATACTTAACACAGCACTGGGCTTGTGTTAACCAAACAAGTATTTTCCTAAAGAGGATTAAAACACCTCAATGGCTATGACACTCTTGCAATCAATCCTTAAAAACTGTTCTCATGGATGGATCTAGAGAACATTATGTTAAGTGAAATAAGTCAGACAGAGAAAGATAAGTACCATATGATCTCACTTATTTGCGGATTCTAAAGAAAAGAATAAGTGAATGAACTAATCAGAAACAGTTTGGGAGACAATGAGGAAAAACTGAGGGTTGCTAGATGGGCGGGAGGGGTGGGGGGTGGGGGGGAGGGTGAGGGGATTGGAGGGCAGTCGGTGACCACAGGATGGCCACGGGGTTTGAAAATTAATCTGGGGAACGTAATTTGGTGGTTACCAGAGCGTAAGGGGGTTGGGGGGGGGATGAGGGTAAGGGGGATCAAATATATGGTGATGGAAGGGGAGCTGACTCTGGGTGGTGAACACACAGTGTGATTTATGGATGATGTGATACAGAATTGCACACCTGAAATCTATGTAATTATACTAACAATTGTCACCCCAATAAATTAAAAATAAATTAAAAAAAAAAAAAAAAAACTGTTCAGCAGACGTATACACACTCTCCATGGTATACGGTAATGATGTCTAGTTTAGGAAGTTTTGGAGCCTTCTTGAAGTCTGAGACAGTTAACTTGAAATAATAAATTTTCAAGACCAACTCATTTAAAAAATAATCTCAAAAAAAAAAAATCCTAACTGAAGCTAAAAAGCTGTGCCCAATGAAGAAAAAACATGAAACCAGCAGTCTCTGGAGAGCTGTTTTTTTTTTCAGCCTCAGGCCTTGTACAAACAAGTTAAAGTTGTGTGTTAAAGTTGGTCACTTAACTTCACTATGCCTCAGATTTCTTATCTGTAAAATTAGAACATTAGGTCAGCTTTAAGCCCTTTCAGCTCCACAATTCTGATTCTATGATTGTCCTTTCAAGTCAATAAAATAAAATAACCCTGCTTAATATTGCCTGCTTTTTCAACTAAGCTAATTTTTTTAAAAGCCAGAAAAGCTCAAATATGTCAAGAAAATATAACCAGAAAAGAATTTTTTGAAATTTAACTTTGTGCAACACAAAGTCTATCCAGACGTTAATATTTGATCTTTACTTCCAAAAAAGTCATATTTTGGTTTTCTGTTGTGCAATGTTCACCACTAGACAAGAAATATTATGTGCCTGTTCAAGCTCATCTGTATTTGCTAATCTGTTGTAGCTCCACAGCAGAAAGAAACTTCTCTATTACTGACTATTCAACTGCATTTTAAAAGACCACAAAGCAGCTCAGAACTAAGCAAGCAAAATCTTTCTGTCATCTGTCTGAGACTGTTACAAATTACAGGCTAATCTCAGACTCTGTGACCTCACCACCCAACGTTTTATAAATTGAGTAACTACTTCCCTGTCAGTTACTACTAATATGAAAAAAAAAAAAAAAAATGAAAGGGGAACGGGACACTGTAAGTTAGTTGTAGGTGAGGATGGAGCAAGGAGAACAAACACGTCTAACAGGATTCAGAGGCAGATTGATTCCAAGTGGGCTTCTGGGAGGGCTGAAGTCAGAAAAGCAGAGATGATGTTTCACCGTTTGTTTATTCATGGTTTACCTTAGGCTCCTTAGAGTGAAGTCTGAAAACTGTTTGTGGGTCATAGTAAAGAGTTCTAAAGCACAATGTGACTTCCAGGGAGAGCTAAGCCAGACCACACTGCGTGAGCCAGCAGGGCAGATACTAAAAGGTGATAAGCAGAAAAAGAGGCACTTGTTTTTATTAACATAAGACCTCACCAACTTCCTTAGACTTCCCCAAAAGAAATGTCAGCCTCGCATGATTTTGTATAAGAGTCAACTTTGCCCCTTAAAAGAAAAACATTCAGAATTCAGTACTTGACCGCATAGATTTTACTCATCAACATAAAAAAAAAGTAAAGTTCCCAGTAGGCAGCAACACAATACAGAGTTTAAAAAATAAAATTGTCAATCGGCTCAGGATAAAACAGTACTTAAAATAAACTGAATGACACCTAAAATAATCTGCTGAATGAAAAGAAAAGCTATTCAGAGTCAAAAAATAAGTTATTGAGCAATGGAGGCTTGCTCTGTATTCTCACTCTCCTCTTCAATTACATTTTTATGAAACACATGTGGCAGGCAGTTCAAGCATTCCAGCTTCCCCATCTATACAAATTCTGGGGTCTTTCCTTGACTTTCCTTAAGGCTGCTGACTCGCTTGCTAGTCAAGCTGGTAATTCGGACAGGCTCTTTGGAGCGAGGTGCTCAACCCTTTAAGAACAAATGTCGGCAAAGGCTGGGGACCTACTTCTCGTATCTGGGGTACAGATGAGAAAACACTCTTGTTCTGCCTCGACGGTTATGATGTTTCTGCTGGGTGCAAGTCGCGCTGTGTGGCTGTGTTCGGGATGCCTCCCCATGTCCATTCCTGGCTAACAATGACATCAAAGGAGGACGGGAGGCAGAGGAGGGCCAAGTTTAACCTTACCAGGAGATCAGATTGTCTGGTTCCGGCCCAGCAAAAGTGCCCAGATACCAGCTGAATCTTGGCCATTTACAGAGCAGCACAAAACTAGTCCTGTTCCTTTTATTGCTGCTGTTGCCATGGCCGACCCAAACAATATAGGCCGGCTCCTGCGTCCTCCAGCTTTCTAACCACCTCCCACAAACTCCAACGTGGGCAGGAGAAGGTGAAAACTGCTCACGGATGGGAATGTAGAAGCTGGAAAGGATTGAAAGGGGATCTAACAGGCAGATCAGCCCTGAGGGTGTAAAGTGCTACTGCCGACTTTCTGTTTTTAGCTGCAAGGCTCTGCTTCCCTGAGTTTTCACCTAATTTGTAAGTGAAAAACAGATCTTAAGAAGGAAAAGAAACTGGCTCAACACCCAACTTGGGAAAATGACTAATCACCTTTAAACTCTGGTTTCACTGCAATCAGCAAAACAAATGGAAAAAAAAAGGCAGCAACATCCTGGATATAGTAATATCTGAACAGAAGCAAGACAGGAGTGAATGTCAGCGTCTAGGCCATGAGCGACAAGCCCTAGGAATAACAGCATCAACAGTGTGATTTTTCTCATTTAAAACAAATTCATGTTCGAAGTCGCCATTTAAAAAAAAATCCACACACAAAAACCACACAAAGAAAGAGAGAGAAAAAAAGATTACCTAAAAATAAACCACCGATGAATTTTTTATAACACATTTTAAAACAAAAGACAGACTAGTCCAGTGCACAGGGCTCAGGGAGTGGAGCACCCGGACGGACCCTGGACCCAGCTCGGCCACTGTCCAGCTAAAGCAAGTCACTACTATTCCTTTCAGCCCCTTGTTTCTTCATCTAAAAAGTGGGGGAGGGGTGGAGCAAAGCATCGTTAAATGCCCTTACAACTCTAAAATGCTCTTATCACCTCTATGTGCAGTATTGCAACTAGGTTGGAACAAAGTCCTAGGAATAAGAGATGGAGACTAACATCTTAGTTCTAACAGTAGTTATGCTGGGCCTTGGAGTGGTGCTTCTCCTCCCAATTTGCTTAATCTGGGAAGCTATTTCTGTTTGCCTCAAATATAAATTACAACTAAAGGATAGTGGTGACGTACAACATTGTGAATGTACGTAATGTCACAGAAGCCCACATTGAAAATGGTTAAAATGGCAAGTGTTATGCTACGCATATTTTACCAGAATTGAAAAAAAATAATGAAATCTATATAAAAGCAGTGTGTGGGGGGGCTGGGGGGGAGAGGGGGGACTGTGATGGAGCCCCCACTGTGCGAATGTTTTGGAGTTAACAATAAAAAACATGGAGTTTAGTTCTCATTTCCTATCTACTTTAATGTGTGGCCAGGGTCTGTTAAGCACAGTTCCCATTTCTGCCCAGGATTGAGAAAAACGGCTTATTTGCTGTTTCCCAGAGCAGTTCCTTAACTCTCTTTGCCTTTTTCTCCCCTTCCCCACTAAAATTGGCTGTCCTTCTACAGAATCAGTCAAGTGCTACAAATCACTACTAAAAGCTCCTGGGAGGCACTCCCTCTAAGAATCTGTACAGATCAAAATCTCAAGTGCTTACTTGCCTAGGGACTGCCATACTGTGAGGTGTTGCTTCTTTTTAAAGAATAAAAAACAGATGCTCTAAGCTGATGAAAGCAAATGTCCTTTCAACACATCTCTTCTCCAGCACTTGAAACTCTTACCAACAAGAAGTGCTTCCCACACTCAGTTCAGGAGTTTCTGCACTTTTTACTTTTTCTTTGAAGTTGCAGTGCAATGTGATTCTGCACCTGGGGTAAAATGACTCCTTATGGTGAGTCTTCTGAGGGCGCCCAAACAGGGGCACGCCGGCCGAGAGAGCTGCTTGAATCCAAGAGTGACAACCGGAGGATACTGTCTCCCAACGTGAGAGCTAAAGTCATTCAATTCTTCTTGACAATCGTTACAGGAAGTCTCAAAGTTACAAAGTTACACAGGCTTAGTCATTGCCAAACTCCTGCACAAATATATACCTAAGAACATTTCTGCCTTGCTCTCTAAGCACTCCAGGATGAACTAAGTGAGGCTGAGGCGGAAGGCGAGGCAGTGCAGAACAGACCAGGGAATGGAGCCATCGACCCTTAACCCTCCTGGTACTCTGGAAGCTTCACAATCTCCCCCAGGTCTCTCCTCTCATCTGGGAAACGCATAGATGCAACCAAAGAGTCCTAAAATGTCTACAAGCGGGAGCACATTGTGAGGCTACCTGATATGAATATGACACAACTGCCCACAGCAATTCACACAGCAAGCCAAAACCGAGGTGGTGAGCCCACGCTGGGACTGGAAGAGTGAAGGGAAAGTAAGGACGAGTGAGTGAGAAATGAAATCCACGTTGCTGGATTCTAGCTCTACTCAAAACAATTATTAACCCCCCAGTTTCACCCAGGCCCCATACTATTATGTTCTGCGGACATACATAAGAAAGTCTGGTCCTCAGTGACGCAACGGTAACAGGCAGAGACTGAAACCGAATCATGGAACAGAATAAAATCAGAAACTTGAACATCGAATTCAATTCTTTCAGTTTGCGAGCAAGCAAGCAGCTGACGCCCCTGCTGAGGTTTAGTCCTGTTTCTCCCCGTGCATGTCAGACACCTCCCCCGGGAGGCCCCACTCAGTTCTTCGGCTGGGTGCTCCAGCTCAGTGAGTGGTGTCACCCCGATACCCATACCAGAACTCCTCCTTCTCACTCATCCTGATGTCTAGTCATCTGGCCTCTCCATGCTGCTTCATTTATATCTCTCCAGCCTGCCCACTCTTTCCATTCTGTCACCCTCAGGCCCTTACGAGCTCCTGAAGAACGAGGGGCGGTCTGTCCTGATCCACGCAGAACCCCCAGCACACAGGCCAGTGATCAGCACAGGGTAGGTGCACCAAGGTTACCGAATAACATTCCTCTGTCACCTGAATTTCTATACCTGTTTCCTCTCTGGTCCCTTTGCCCACCACCTGGCCCCTTATCACGCCCAATACAGAGCACTAGAAAAATGAGATTTCTAAAACACATGCCTGATTTTTCACATTCCTGTTTAAAACCCTTCAGTGGTTCTGCATTACATTCTAGGTAAAATCTAAATTCCTGGGTTTGGTACCCAGGCCCCTTGTGATCTAGTCCTTAAACCTCTCAGGCACTGTCAGGCCTGCCTCACTTGGGTCCTATGGACCTGCCTGTTGCTCTCTCAGCCCATCCATATACCATTTTTGCACTTCTGCATTTCTTTGCACATGCTGTCTAGATGACTTTGCACACCCTTGTCTAAACTACTCCTCACTCTGAAAAGCTTAGTTTGAAGGATGCTGAAAATCTGAGTCCCTTCCCCCTCACCAGTCAATCTGATTTAGATGCCCCTTCTCCATGGTTCTGCAATGGATAGGTATTATAAAGCTTAACACACAGTAACGGTGGAATTTGTCTGCTCCCAGGACTGGAGGTCAAAGACCATACTTATCTGATGCTTAAACCTCAGTACCTGGAACAGAATTTAACATACAATAAGCATTAACTCAACATGAAATATTTATTAAATTAATGAAAAATGGAGAGAGGGAGAGAGGGAGGGAAGAAGGGAAAGAGGAACAGGGAGTAGGAAAAGAGGGAGGGAAAGAAGGAAGGAGGGAGAGGGGGAGAGAGAGAGAGAGAGAGAGATATCTCAAAAGAAAGAGAAGCCCCTGAAGGATTAGTGCTTTTGAAAATTGTAAGTAAACCAATTAATGTCAGAACTGGGGTAAGAATCCAAGCTTCTTAATTCTGTCTGATGGGTCTTTTCCTCCAAATCTATCCTACAAATGGTTTTTCAGGAATTTCTTCTCTTTCTCCCTCTATTACCTCCTGCTAGAAGACCTCCTATAGTTTTACTACGATAACTATTCTCAAATCCCTATCTCCTATCAGCTCCGGATTGATCTATCCAATTATCTGCTATCTAGATGTCCCACTCGCTTCAAATTTAAGATAAGAAATAAAATAATTCACATTTCCCCCTGCCCCCCACCGCCAAAAGAAGAAAACACAACCTCTGACATCATCTGTAGCTCCCTGTGCCCCTTTATAAGTTACCTGAGACAGCAATGTAGATAGCATTCAGTTTTTTAAAAAATGTATCACCTCTATACCAGGATATATGCTGTGTATTTTACATGTTTTATCTCATTTAACCATGCCAACAAAACCTGAATAAGAAATTGTGTAACTGGAATTTGGAAGGGAATAGGGTGAAAAAAAAATTAATATATGAGCATTTTGTCAGAAGAAAGAACTTTTTAAAAGTATAAGTCACTTCTGGTTCCAAACAAGATAGGGAGGTTGTACAGGCTGGAGGCTGGTACATTTCAGAGTTATGCCCATTAACTAACACAAGTATTCAGGGAAATTTTTGGAGGAAAGAAGGAGGTTAAGTCTCAGGAGGGGGAAAATAGGAGATTGAGACAGGAGAGGTCCAATGGTTACAAAGTGGGGAGTGATTTGGAGAACAATGAATTTATTGATAAGTCTTAGAGAAAACTAAATTTATGTTAAGATAAAGGCAAACACTGGTAGAATACAAAAAAATGTATTCTTTTAAAACCAGCAAAAGAAAACTCAATCTATCCAAAGGAAGGAAGGGAAGAGATTTAAAGAAAAGAAGCAAAAACAAATGGCGATAGAAAACATTAAACAAGGCTGAAAAGTCTTGATAAAAATAATTATAATAAATATAATTGGGTGTAAAGTCACTAATCAAATAACAGAGACAAGTATTGCGACACACAATATGTAGGAAAAAACAGTGACCCATTTAAAATGAAAGTATACAACATAGTTGAAAACTGGGATTTAAAAAAAGAAAATATGAACAAAAATAAAAACAAAATCCAGGACCACATTTTTAATATCAGACAAATGGAATGTAAGGTAAAAGCATTACGAGTGACCGTGAGGGACATTACATACCAGGAAAAGGAACAATCCATAAAGAAGATTTTATGATCATGAACATATCTGGACCTAACAAAACGTCCTCAAAATATTTAAAGTAACAACTATGGAGAAAATCAGATAGATCAAAAATGTAGTTAGCAAACAAGAAAAATAAAGGAAAAGTTAAAAATTCCCCATATTTCTGGGAATTAAAGTACTTACTATTAAATAACCACTGGAGAAAAATGAAACAGAAATTACAAAATACTGAGTTAAGTAAAAAGTATTTTCTGTCAAAATTTGTGTGGTGCAGCTAAAACATGAGGATTCACCTCAAGTTCTTGGCTGATTGAACAGCCTACAGCTGTTGTGGCCAGATCCATATCAGCAGACTGTAGAGAAGGAGAATTACCAGAGTTAAAGATACATTTCACAATAATTAAAGGGCATATTCAGTTTTTTAAAAGAAAGATATTTATTAGGAAGATATTACAATCATGAAAGTGTACACACTAAATAAGAAAAAAGAAAAATTTCAAATCAGTGATCTAGAAAAAGGAGAGCATATTAAACCCGAAGTAAGGACAAAGAAGAAAAGAACTAAGAGCAGAAATGAATGAAAATGGAAACAAGCAACAGTTCATTCTTTGAAAAGATTAATAAAATTAATAAAACTCCTAGCAAGATCAATCACAAAAACAAGAAGAGAAAACAAAATAACCAATATGGAAAAGAGAGTATCACTACAGATCTTACCGACACTAAACTGATAACAAGGAAATATTATAATCAACTTTATGCCAATAAATTCGACCACTTAGATAAAATGAACAATTTCTTTCTATATTTCTAGAAAACATAACTTACTAAAACATAACTCAGAATAAATAAAAAAACTGAATAGTCAACAATCTGTTAAAAAATTGAATTCATTATCAAAATCCTGGGCACACTGGTGCTTACAACTGTTCTGTTTCCTGATTGTGGTGGTAGTTATACAACTCTACACATATGTTAAAACTCATAAAATTGGACACCAAAAAAAGAGGACATTTTACTGTATGATAATTTTTAAATCAAGTTATTTTTAGGACCTTTGCACAAAAACAACCCCAGGCCCAAATGGCTTCACTATTGAATTTCACCAACTACTTTAAAAAGAAATAAAACCTTATAAAAATTCTTTCAGAAAACAGGGTAGACAAAAACACTCCACCACACAATTTATGACACCAGTATAACACCAACACCAAAACCTAGTAAATACTATGCAAGGGAAGAAAATTATACACAAGTATTCTTAATGGACATAGTTGTAAAATACTAAATAAAATATTAGCCAAAAAATATCCAGCACTAAGTGAAAAGAATAATACATAATGATAAGCTGTTCTCATCCCAGGAACTCAAGGTTGGTTTAACATTTAATAGCAAAGCAATTTACCAAATAGAGGAGAAAAACTATATGACATCTTATGAAAGGCAGAAAAAGAACTGCATAAAATTTAATGCTCCATTGCTGATAAAAACAAACAAATAAACATCTCTCAAAAATTTAGAAATAGAAGGAAACTTCCTCACCCCAATAAAGAGCAACTATGAAAAGCTTACAGTGATATCATACTTAATGGTGAAAGACTAAATTCTTTCCCCTTAAGACAAGGAACAGGGCATGGTTATCAACCCTCACCAATAAGTGAATTTAGCAGTCCATAAGCTACAAGGTCAATATACAAAAATCAATTGTATTTCCTTATCTAAACATTAAACAATTTGAAAATCAGATTCTAAAAAATTAAATTTACTATAGTATCAAAAACCATAAAATACAATTAAATTTTACAAAAGACATGCAATGTCTCTTAAAACAGGGAAGCAATACTGAGAGAAATTAAGAAGTAATAGAACAAAGAGATACACTACATTTTTAGGTTGGAAGTCTCAATATTGTTAATATGTCAGTTTTCCCTAAATTGATCTTTCATAATTCAATGCAATCCCAACAAACTTCTAACAGTCTTTTTTTTTCTTTAATTTTAAGTCAATTCTAAAATTTATATGGAGCTCTAAAGGTGCTAGAACACCCAAAACAATCTTGAAAAAGGATAAAGTTACCTTTCTCTCACACTACCTGACTCACCATAAAGCTATTTTAATAAAATCAGTATGGTGTTGACATAAATATAGCACGCAAATCAAGAGACAATCTTGAAATAGAACAAATATAGTCAATTTATTTTTGACAGGAACCAAGGTAATTTGATGATAAAAGAAAACCTTTTCAATAATTATTTCATACATTTCAAAAAAATATTTTAAAATGACATGCGTTATAGACTTAAACGTTAAGGCTAAACTAAAAGGCTTCTGGGAAAAAACATAGAAGAATATTTTGGTAACAAGAAGGTAGACAAAATTTTTATAAAGACAAAAAATATCTTAAAAAATGACAAATTAGACTTCATTAAAATTTTTTTTAATTTTATTTTTTAAATTTATTGGGGTGACAATTGTTAGTAAAATTACATAGATTTCAGGTGTGCAATTCTGTATCACATCATCTATAAATTACATTGTGTGTTCACCACCCAGAGGACTTCATTAAAATTTAAACGTGCTTATCCAAAAATGAAATTACAAAAATGAAAAAGTAAGCCAAAACAATGGGAAAATGTTGTAATACATATATCTGACAAAGGACTTATATCCAGAATAGGTAACGAACGCTTATATATCAAATAAAGGCAACCAATCCAATTTTTTAAGTAATCACAGGACTTGAGCAGACACTACACAAAAGAAGATATATAAATGGCCAGTAAGCACATAAAAAAGATGTGCAACATCATTACTCATCAGGAAATGCAATTAAAACCATGTGATATTACTTCATTTAACCACTAGCATAGCTAAAATTAAAAAAGAATGAGAACACCAAATGTTGGTGAGGATGTGGAGTGACTGGAACTTTCATACACTCGTGGAGGAAGCATAAAATACTACAATCACTTTAGAAAACAGACGGTTTCTTATAAAATTACACACCTACCCTATGGCCTAGTAATAACATCCACTCCAAAAAGAAACAAAAATATATGTCCATAAAAAGACTTGCACTGCAGTGTTTACAGTTGCTTTCTTCATAACAGTCAAAAACATGGAAACAACTCAAATGCCCATGAACAAGTGAATGGATCAACTATAGTGTGCATATATAGATGTGTGTACACACACACACACACACACACATATGCACAGTGGAATACTGGTCAGCATTAAAAAAAAATGAACTACTGATACACGCAACAATGCGGGTGGGTCTCAAAAATATGTAGAACAAAAGAAGGTAGACACAAAAAAGTAGATACTGAATGATTCCATTTGTGTGAAGTTCAAGAACAGATAAAACTCATCTATTGTGAAAGAAATCAGAGCAGTAGTTGAATATGGGAGGATGGGAACTGACAGGAACAAAGACTCTTTGGGGTGATAGAAATATCCTATATCCTGACTAGAGTGCTGGCTACACAGATGTTCTCATTTATCAAAACTCATCTAACTGTATGTTTAAGATTATTTACCAGATTATTTATGATTATTTACTGCATTTACTGTAATATAAATTCTTCTGATAAAAATGAATGTATTAGTCAAAAGAAAGATACACTTTCCATCTGGATGATCTGCCTGGAGATAACCCTTATTCTTTGTAAAGAAACAGTGAACAGAGACATGCTTCAGTGCAAAAGGCCGTGCATGGGAGACAGTAAGTGAGAGAAGCCAAAGGCAGAGGAAGAACAGTGGTCTGGCAGGGTGAGAAGAGAAATAGAGAAGACTGAGTCAGAAGGGGAAGGTACGAGCCTAACAGGAAGACACGAGTGAACTGAACATAAGAAGTAGAAAATAAGAGACATACAGTTGTGTTTCAAAGTAATCCAGCTACCACATTAAACCCAAAAAGAACTGAAGGCAGCTTCATTTAGAAATTGTCCTCTTCTTCTCTCAACACCTCTATTAATCAAATTGAAAGCAAGGAGAGGTGAAGTCAGTGAAGGTATGAACCTGAACCCAGCCCTTTCTTTTTTTGAAGCAACCACCTTCCATAGAATGCCCTTCCCGGGCCAACATCCCGCCTATGGTATTTGATCATTGATAAACATCACAAGGTAAGAGCCGGTTGCTATTTACATGTTTATGCATACGTGCCAGGATAATGAGAGTCACAACCTATTCATTCCCTTAGTAAGTGAATGAAACTAAGATGACGCGTCCCTCCGAGGGAGTATCCTAGTTAACTGAGGCCCAAGCTGGCCTCAGGAACCAGAGATAACATTTCTCCTCCTTCCAGATGAATTAATACGACAAGCAGGAGATGACTCACACGAACAGTTAATGAAGCAATTAATGCCAACTCTCCCTCTCTTACTCATCCCCTCCACTGAAAGAAGCACGTCGAAGTATTGGCCCTCACTGAAAAAAGGGGATAGCATGTGAGCAAATTAAACTTTACCACACAATGGAGCGATAAGAGACAAGTAGGAGAATTCCTGTCCAAACTCTTTGAATCTGGAGGGACCTCTACATGATGAAGTTTCAATAAGATTACGCTAACCAGCCCTCCTTCCGCTTTCTATTCATCAATGCTGGGTTTGCAGGAATAGCTTTGTGAGACATTCCTATAAAATTAGCTTACTCACTGAATTTTTCAAAAGGACAACAGAACCAAAAGACATCAAGGGCCTCTGGTGCACATACTTGTGTGAGTAAGCCTCTCTCAATTCGAGCATCTCTGAATTCGAGCTGATACCGTGTAAATGACTTGTCAGTTTAGGCTACTTGTGTGTGAACTACCTAATCCAAAAGTCACTTGTTTCTACCTGCTGAGGTATCAAGAGAACCACATATTCAGGAAAAGGAAAGAATTGCAGACAACATCTAGTTCAGGTGATTTCAATGTGTGTGTATGAGGGCAGGGGTTGACTATTAAATTCAACTGGATCCTTTTTGACACTGCACGCTGTTTTCCCACCTGCCTCCTACCCACCCTCACCCTTAAAGTGCGGTCCCTGGGACAGCAGCATCTGTATCAGGGGGAATTTGCTAAAAATGCATCTTCTAGGGCCCTGTCCTATTAAATCAGAAATCCTGGAGGTAGGACCCAGGAAGCTGTGTTTCACGAGCCCTGATTCCAGTTCAGTTTGAGAACCACTGACCCAGGGTGTGCCCCTCTGCCCCACTGTTTCTGAACCCCAAATCTCTCAGGTGTGTTGGATGGGCAAAGTTAACACTCAACTGCCTTAGTTTTATAGTACTGAGCTCCAGAGAACTTATGTCACTTGCCCATACATAACCACAGTGTTGAAGAGTGGCCAAGCCAGCATTTAAACAACTCTCATACATATGGCATTTTATAATCCGGACTTCCAAAATAATCCTGTGAGGTAGTCAGACTCCCCTCACTCACAGATGGAGAAGCTGGGCTCAGGGAGGTTAATGACTGAGTCAATCCATTACAAAAGGAAGTTACAGAGCTGCAACCAGACCCCGCATTTCCTGATTCCCAGAGCGGTGAGGGCTTGGCACCTCCACGGCGTAGGCCCCTGCCTGTGTGCAGGCACCCGTGTGTGAGAACATGCAGATTGAGAAATGATGGTAAATAGCAGGAATCACATGTCTAGCCCGGACTCCAAAATAACATTAAAAATAATTCAATAAAATGTAATAGGCAAATTTTGACTGGCCCCATCAGCACGTACTACTGCTACTCTAATTTCTCACTTCCACCCACCTTTAAGAGCTAGCCCCCATATCACTAGATTTAGAAGAACACCATCTGACTGAAACGAAACACGATGAGGAGGACACGCTACCACCAGCATTTGTAAAGAGCTACTCAGAGAGACAGGGATGGCAAATTCCCTTAAGCCTTTCCGATCTGTTCCTTTTGTTGTGGTTTTTCTTCTGGCACTTTTTAAAACTACATATATTCATTTAGGAAAATACAGAAATGACAAAGAAGGAAATAAAAATCTCTCAGATGACACTTAACATTCAATCTATTTCTAAGCTTATCTATGCAAGTATTTACTAATACGTGAATATTACTTAACTTTTTTAAAATTTGGATTATACCACCTGTTGTCCTGTATACATTCCTTTGAAAGCTCTGTTACGGGTATAGGCTAAAGTGCAAGGCTATATTAAGTCATAATGAAACAAGATACTTCTGTCCTAATTCTAGTTTTACTGTGCTCCAAAGAGGGGTTATTAATTCATTAAAGTAATTAAAATTTTTTTTTTTTTTTTTTTACCCTAGGTAAATTCTTATCTAGATCAATTCTAGGAATTACGAGCCATGGGACTTGCCAGCTAATTTACATCATCCAGGGCCAAGCAATCACAGAAGTGAACCTCTCTAAACGCTGCTGTCTGCCTGGTCCACAGCTTTGGGCATGAAGAGGAGGGTCTTTTCATGTTTCACATCATTACCTAATGTAGACATATGTGCTCCCATTCTCCCCAGGCCCTCCACCTCTACCTGGATTAGGTCCAGGCCCCCATTATTTTTCACTTGGTAACAAAATGTCTTACAACTCTCCCTTTTGAATTCACCCTCCACCCTGAGTCAGATGTAAGATACACCTGCATGTGCCATCAAAATTCATGAAAATAGCTTACACACGTTTCTGAGCACATCTCATGTGCTTGGCACCGTGCTACATGCTTCTCATGCATTAGTGTATCGTTATAACAGTCTCAAGAGGCAAATGTTATTTTACTAGTAAGAGTAATGACAGAGATAAGGACGCTGCGGCTTAGAGAGGCTCAATAACTTGGAGAGTTAGGACTGGCTTAGATAGGTTAAATAACTTGCTCAAAATCACACAATTTTAAGATTTGGAGCCACTTGACTCTGGAACCTACACAATTTGTTAACTCAAAAAACTTCATCTGCCACCAACAGCAGTAGTTCCCAATATTATTTTTTAATCAAAAAATTTACAGACTTAGGGCAATAGATATTTTACTCTTAATATCCGTTGATCAAGAAAATATACAACAATCAAAAAGAGGCTATTAATCTAGTAACACTTTAAATGAATTTTTGGTTGATGTGTCACAATATCAGTCAGCTATATGTATTTGGGAGAAAGCTCCTGTTTCTGTGTTAGGGATATTAATTATTAATGTGCATCTGGCTGCGTAGGCCCTCCCTTGTAAGAACTGTGTTTTCCCATGTGTTCTGGAATCTACAGGCTAGAGGACTAGAAACCCCAGCATTTAAGCTAAAGTCCTTAGTAGGAAATGCCAGGGCTGCACAATGTGGCCTCAACCTACCTTCCCAACTGTGAGTCCTGTCACGCCCTCACCATACCCTATGCTCTACCTCTAGTTGTGGTAGCCAGGCATTCCCAAACTACTGGACCTCATGCCTAGGGGGCCCCGAGACATTTCCACTGCAGTTCTCTACCTGCAGAACTCTACTTCCATTGAGACACAGCTCAAATATCTCCAACTCTGCTGAGCCGTTGCTGACAACACCACTACCCCCTCAAGGCCAAAGTAATACATCCTTCCTTAATATGATCACAGCCTTCTGTGAACTGCCCTATTATGACATTTAACACACCGCAGAATAAAAGGATGTGCACATATCTGTGCACATACTCCTCCCGTCCAAACCTCCAGAGGGAAGGGTGGGGTTTGTTCATCAGTGTGCCTAGCCCTTATCCTCATGCCTCCCATATATGGTAGGTGCTGTTCGTCAGATTAATAGTGTCAGTGCCAATCTGACCGGTGATTTAACCTGGGGAAGTCAATTTGGAAAACAGCTCTTACCACTAAAGAAGCTTTATTTCAGGACGTTGTAATGACTGATCATCTATAAACCATCAAACTCACAGTACCCCTCCGCCAAATGTAGGAGGCAAGTACTCACACTAGGGATTGGAAGATCTGAGTTTAATTCTGCTTCTCCCACTAACCAACCAGCTCTGTGACCTTTAGGCAGGTCACATTCTTTCTCTGACCTTCCACTTGCTCACTGAGTTGGCGTGGGGTGGGGGTGTTACTTCTAGTTCTTACTTGCTGCAATTCTATGACCTGCAAATTCTATAAACCAAGGCTGGCACACATTTTCTGAAAAGCCCCCACTAGTCGATATTTCAGGCTTTGTTGTACTGCAGTCCCTTTCATAACTATTCAGTTCTGTGGTTCTGCTGTGAAAGCGCCCATAGACATTAGATACATGAGTGGACGTGGCTATGTTCCGATAAAGCTTTATTTACAAAAAACAGGGAGAAGGCTGGATTTGGCCCTCAGGCCATGGTTTGCCTACTCCTGGTCTGGACGAATGCCTCCCTATTGCTATGCAGCTTACAGTGCTTCGTCTGAAGGTATAATTCATGGGATGTGCATCCCGAAGTCTCCAAGTGACTAATAAAGAGTACAACAAGGAGTATGAGATACACACCACCACTCTCCCATGACAAACTTGGAAATGGGGGAACGTGATTGGGAAGAACAAACCTGAATGGATTAGAACATGCACATACAAAGTCAACTGAAGAAAGCAAAGTACCACAACCACCACCGCCGCCAGCCCCTGCCCTGGCCAGCAACTGATGAATCATATTCACGTATTCAAGAAAAGACTGTGTCAGGGGTGGCTGGATGGCTTGGTTGGTTAGAGTGCAAGCTCTGAACAACAGGGTTGCTGGTTCGATTCTCACGTGGGCCAGTGAGCTACGTCCCCTGCAACTGGATTGAAGACAACAAGCTACCGCAGAGCTGCTGGTGGGGCAGCCGGATGGCTCGGTTGGTTAGAGCATGAGCTCTCAACAACAAAGTTGCCGGTTCGATTCCCACGTGAGATGGTGGGCTGTGCCCCCTGTAACTAAGATTGGAGTTGGAGCTGAGCTGCGCCCTCCACAACTAGATCGAAGGACAAATACTGGGAGCTGAGGGGCCCTGGAGAAACACACTGTTCCCCAATATTCCCCAAGAAAAATAAGAGTGTCCTCAAAAGGAGGCTGGCTCAGCCAGGGAAGTAGAGTCACTAAAGCTAATGTGGGCAAAGCTAATGGGGGCAGTGTCGAGGCTGTCAGGGCGAGGCAGTAGCTTTCCGGCAAGGCCATCCTAGTGCGATGACTACGACCAATGACTGAAATATTTCTGGTCCCACTAAAAACACCACGCTCCTCCTGAGATGAGCAGAGCGGCAGGCTACGTAAGCTTGGTGCCGCTTAACAGTGATGCCTCCCACTTCCTTGTTATCCCTTGCTCCCCAAGCAACTACATGACTCCATATGGGATGTTTCTTTAGGAAACATTTGCACCGTGACTACCGCTGCTTCTTGCAGCCATTTCCCGAGGTAAATCAATACAGTAGCGTCCAATGATGATTTACTTCCCCGTGTAGCTTGACACAGTGCGAGAGCATGCTGATCACGTGGGCCTGAGACTATGTAGGGATGTTTCTCCCTGTGAATTAACAGGCTGGCACAATGGTGCCAGCTCCGGCCCATAGGTTACATAGCTCTCTGAGTAAGCACGGCAGGCCCTGCACAGACCTGAAGCCATCTCCTGTCTGAGGGACTGAGCGTGGTGCGCACATGGAGATCCAGCCAGCCCTCTGTCACAGCATGGCTGTCACACCCCTTCCAGCTCTGCTCGCTTTCAGCTGATTTCCACAGCACTTAGTAGGTCAAGGAAGCCAAAGAACACGATACTTGAGGACAAAGCTTATGTCTGCATCCTCGTGCATGTATAGAATGGAAACCAGCAGCAGATGGAAGTGAGCAATCTAAAAACCAGGGCAAAATAAGTAAGAGCACAGCCAATACCCCACAGTACCATTACTGACTGGCACAGCTGCCACAATAAGGTTCAGTAAAGTGTAAGATTGTTTTTTTTAAAAAAACAAAACAAAACAAAACCACCTAAATCGTGGTGAAGGGTCAATGATGTCCAGAAACTGGTACCTCTCTTGCCCTATTAAACTGAAAAACAAAGGCTCAGTACTGAAGTTGGGAAAGTTTTAGCCACAACAATATGACAATGAATTCTGCCCATAAACACGCCTGGGATAAAATGACAGAGAGGGCCAGAAGGTCAGTGCTTGCTTCCCTAAGTCATGCTAGTATATGCAAGGTCACATGCCCCCCGACCAAGGAAGAAAAGCAGACCTAAATACAAAGGAGCAGTAGGATTCAGCACCTCTTTTCCTGTTCACTGCGACGTGATCCACTTTCCTCCTCCTGTTCCAGGACTTCTAACCTACAGGGCCTGTTCATACCCACAGAAGAACTGAAGGAGTTAAGGGAGCCGCTGCTTCCCAAGGAAAACACTTGCACAGTTGCAGTGTGTTTCACTGGAAATGCTGTGTTAGGTTGCACATTCCAACTAGGAATTAAATATTATATGCTCATTGGTAAATTATCAAAATGTAAACCAACAGCTACTGCGGAGACCATCTGAACTGCCAAGAATTGTAACACTGTGATTTTAGTAAGACAGAACATTTCCCCCTGCTGTTTAGTCTTCGGCGTGGCTTGTTTTGGATGATAATAGGCTCACATGTGTGTGTATAATGTAGACACAAAGATGATCACACACTTTTGTTCCTAGTTTTTCGCGTGGAATGTCCAGGGAGGATGATCCTACGTGCAGACATGCAACAAGATGAAACTGTCATTTTCGAAGTATTTCTACACGTCATAATTTAGGAGGTGGCTTTGCTTCCCTGGCCACTGTACTTCGTGGGGACCGTGTAGTAATTTCCCATCCGAGTTAGCACAGTACCTTGCACACAATGAATCCTCAATAAACATTTGTTAAATGGATGACCGTCACAATATCAATTCCAATTAAGAGCAATCTGACCGTTCAAGTCAATTGATGACGTAAGCAAAATGCTACATAACAGAAATTTTTAACTCTCTGTAGTCCTCTATCTTCTTATATTGAAAACTATTAAGTATTTCTTCATCAGAAACTCCCCAGGGCAGAGTAAACACGCATGTTTTCTTATATCCCCCCCAAAGCACAGGATGAAAGAGCAACTTTACTTCGTTTGTGCAAATTGAGAAATCACCTTTTGAATTCATGCTAAACAGCCAAATGCAGCAGCAGACTGTCAAAAACTGTCAAGCGAAATAATTATTGATTGGAGCATTAAAATTAAAAATGAATGTAGGTTAATAGATGAAGATGGCTTTAAGAAAAAGCATGTAATCTAAAACTAGAAAAATCACACAGTGAAATGTGCCAATTGGGCCTGTCGGGCTTGGAATGAAGGAATTCAAAGAAAACAATGATAATAATGAAATAAAAACTAACCACACAATGGCCTTTGTGACAGCATGATGACAAAGCCAGGTTATCCTAATGGCCTGCATCCCACTTGCCCTCCCTCCATCAGCCCGAACGTAAATGTCAGGAGCTGGGTTAAGAGATTGAAACGTGGTCATCAGCTCTGAGATCTTCATACTAATGGAATATAGTCTCCACTCCATAAAAATCCCTCTCCCTGGATAGGGGCGGATTTATACGACCCATCTCTAGGCTGACAAAGCTCATGTTTACGTATACAGTGAGCTGCAGATCCATATATCTACATTAGTGCCCGACATCTCCATTTTCCTCAGTTCACATGCCCAAAACAGAAATGTGCATGTCACCACCACTGACTGTCCTGGCCCGTTCCTAAACTCGTCTTCCCAGCGAAGGGTACCACCATCCCAGATTTTTCTCTTTTCCTTCCTCCCTACTTCTAATCCATCGGTAAGTCCCATTTGTTCCCTTGTGATGCAGAACTGACTGAAATTCACCCATTTTTCTTCATCTCCCTCCCACCACATCTTGTCTCGATTACTGCAATAGCCTCCCCAACAGTATCCCTGCTTGATTCTTCGTCACAGCCATTCTCCCATAGCACCAAAGCCGTCTTTTTAAAACACACAACATGCCATCACTCCCTGTGCTTAAATATTCTTTGTGGTTCCTGTAATGGAGTGAACGGTGGGCCCACCCAAAAGATGTGTTCACGTCCAGGAAAAAGGGGTTTTGCAGATGTAATTAAATAAGATCTCAAGATAAGCTCATCCTGAATTACCCTGATTGGCCCTAAATCCAACGACCATGTCTTTTATAAGAGACAGAAGGGGACAAGAGACACAGAAGTGGAGGAGAAAGCCATACGAAGATGGAGACAGAGACTGGAAGAACGCTCCCACAAGCCAAGGAATGCCTGGAGTCACCAGGAGCTGGAAGAGGCAGGAAGGATCCTCCCCTGGGTGTTTGGATGCAGTGTTGGCCCTGCTGACACGTTCATTTCGGACTTCTGCCCTCCAGAACCATGAGAGAACACATTTCGGTTGTTTTTAGACACTAAGTTTGTGGTCATGTGTTAAGGCAACCTTAGGAAACTAATGTTGTCTCCTCCCATGTTTAGAATAAAATCCAAATCCTCCTGCCTCTAGTTCCAGACCCAAATGTTCTATCTGACCTCGGGGCCTTTGCTTCAGCCAGTCTTTCTCCCCGCGATGCTCTTCCCTGACTCTCAGCTCACCCCCAACACTCCGATCTTCCAGTACTGGCTCCTCCACATTACAGGGGTCTCTGCACAAATGTCATATTCTGTGCAAGGCTTTTCCTGACGTGTCCGGATAAATAATCCCTCTTGCCACCACCATCCCTCTCTTTCCCCTAACACACCCTGCTCTATTTTTCTGTCTGGAAATACTGAGTATACTTATGGGTTCACCTGTGGTCTGTCTCCCTATGAAAAGAGAAGCTCCCTGAGGGCAGGGCTCACACTACACTTGTTCCCTGTTATATCTGCAATGCCCCCACCATGCCTGGCACAGAGGAGACAGTCAATAAATATCAGGTTGCGTAAGAATGAATACATTATTTTTATTTTTTTCCACTACATTATAAAAGCCTGACTTGGTAGCACCATCAAGAGATATTGGCTTCAGATTTCCTCTCTGTTATAAGGCCAGCATGCTACTCTTATTTTTGAGAATATCTGAGGATTATAACCACTCTCCCACTCTCTTCTCTTAAAACTTGAGTTGATCAAAATGTGGCTTTTCCACTTTTAATATTTAGGTCAAGATAAAGCATAGTGTAAGGCCAAGGCCCAGATCATTTATCAACCAGCCATGTGACCTTAGGTAAATAATTGCTCCCTTTGAGCCTGTTGAAAGGAATGCTAAAACTTGCTGTGTCTACATCCACAGGACTGCTATGAGAACCAATTGAGATAATTTATTCAAGAAAATATTTCTTCAGATATTTTGCAAGCCAGATATTGTGCCAGATACAGTGACACAGCTAGAACCCAGACAAGAAATGTCTGCTCTTATCAAGCATACATCTAAGTGCACAGTTTTGCAAACTGTAAGCCATTGTGTAAATGTAAAAATATATGTGACTTGTGCTTGAAACACCAATATAACCGGCTCCCCATTTCCAAATGGTTCAAGTTTTCCTGCTCTGCATAGTTCTTAATACAAATGTAAATCAAAAGACAGTTCTCTAAAGATAGCTACTAGACTCTTTACTCAATCAGTCACACATTTCTCAAATGCTCCTCATTTGTCTCATGTGGAGCAATTTCTAATACAGAAAAAAATCAGAAGCTGCCATGAGCAAGGTTACAGCATCTACGTCACCTCAAACTGTGGATGCTACAAAACCTCAAGACATAATTTTTTCATTATTTCAAAATAAACAAACTGTATTTTAAATAAGTACCCGGTATGTTTGCAATGCCAACCTAACGTGACTCATATGTGGCCAAGTTATGGTCATTTTTAATCAAATAAAAAAGGGTAGCCCGTGGCTGGTTTTCCGTAACTCAGCCTTAACACCTTACCCTCAAAGATATCCATCTCTCTCAATTCTAAATTAGTGGTTCTGATGGACCTTTTGAGGGACAGCGAATTCTTGGAGGATGAAAGCTGTGCAGCCCTCTCCGCAGAAAAACACATATACCTATAATGTTGCACTGTAATATAGTTACTGGGGAGCGACGGAACATTCGGAAAAAGTTCAGTGACCAGAAATGAAGAATTCCCTTATTGTAGTGTCAGCACGGCCTCCCTCACCTGATCATTCACCTACTGCTCTGCCCTCCTCCTTCTGGCCCGCGTACAAATTAGGCGCCACAGTCAGTTCTGTCATCTCACAAACTATGCAGCCTTAGCTGAGTTTGAGGAAATGAGAGCTGAGCCAAGAGATAAGGACTCTAAGCCCACGTTATGCAGTTTTCCCGACTGTTACTGCAGCAGTGGGGGCTGGGAAGCCGCCACAGGAGGTGCAGTTCTCAGCCAGGGCCTCCCAAGGCCAACAGGGGCCCAGAGTTCAACAAATAGGAATGACTGGAAAGTGTAGGAGCAAACAGAACGCTGAACTTTTCATTTTATCACAACGTTCTGTTCCTTTTGAAATTCAAAATCACTTATATGCTCGGTCTGTGTGAAGTTATGAGGGGGAAAAATGTATTTAAATGGATAAATGCCAAAGGGCAGCCTAATTACAAACAAGGATTTTTTTCGTTTCTGTTCAACAAAAGTGATCTCCTACATTGAGCCATCTAACTACTGCTTTTCTTGGCTATGTGTATGTGGGTGTTGAACCCACAGTAAATAATGAAAAAAATCCAAAATAACAGGGAAAAATCTAAAATTATACAGAGAAAAATACCTCAAATTACAAAGCCTCTGAGTCATGACAGGAACCAAACCTGATTCTATTATCAGCTTTCCCAAACACTATTAATATTTTCTACAATAAAAATTAACGTTTGTTAAATTCTTGAATGACTCTAACTTGCTAAAGTGGAACATACATTGTTTCTTCTCCCTCCCTCTCTGTATAGGCAGTATAACACTAGTTTCCTAGTCTGCTCCCAAAGGTCTCTTGTATTTAAGAGTTTAACACACACACACACACACACACACACACACACACACACACACACACACACCTGAAATTTTTCTTCCAAAGAAGTAGAAGGTGTTTTTACCTAAGAACTTTGAATGTGCATAGTCATGCATAAAGTTGTCTTTAAATAATGCTGGCATGCTACATTTAAAATATCTAAGGCTATATTCACATAAACATTTATGCAAGCTTCTTAGAAATAAAGGAGAATTCAGCTAAGGATTAAATAAGTCAGTGCCATAATTTATAAATTATTTCAACCAAAAAGTCTAAACTTTGAATTCTTGAAAGTAATTTTTCAGTAGTAGAGGGCATTCCTTTAAGAGAAAGAGTGGCATACTATATTATCTTTCTTTCCTACTTTAAGATCTCAGGTGTGCCATCTCTGGGGTCACTTTAACTTTATAAAAAATTTACCTTTTTGTGATCCTCTAAAAGGCAAATCTATATGCAGTTAAAATGAGTTCAATTACCCACAGTCAGCTTACACATAATTTATTACTACAACTCAGCTACAAAAAGTAAGCTGTAATTATCACTTAATCCTAAAAGGACCAAGAGAGGAAACTCAACTATAATCTCTCATAGATAAAATAAAATTGTGTTATGTATCATCCTTTAGTTAAACCTTTTATTTTTAAATCTAGCAAGTTTCCCTGCGTAGGCTAAATTTCCTTAAGCTTTTCTGGACAAATTCCCCACATTCAACAGAGTAAGTTCCAATGTTTAGTCAGAAAAGAGGCTCTGGAGCATTAAGATAATTACATAATTTTAACTTCTAAGTATATAGTTTTAAAAAATTAATAGCATAGCGTACTTCCTTGCTTAGAAGGAAACTGAAATTACAAAGAATCTGACTTTCCAAATTCCTGAACCCAAGAACCACTATAAAATAGCCCATGAGCCCAGCTTCACTAAATATTTATCACAGTACAACATTTCTATAAAGTGAAGGTCCCTGGCTATTGTGTCATTTCATATCCATGTCCATTTTTACTCCACTGTGCCTTTTAGCACAAAACTGAAGCATGTTGATTCTGGTACAAATCATAAAAGAGACTATGAGGAAGGTTCAAAGTAACCTCAAGCATGATGACTTCACGTTCAAGAGATTTTTCTCATGTTAATAACATTTAAATCTTTGCCTCTGTCTGACTCACATGCCTCAGAGTGGAAGTTTAGCCCCATCAGCTATTCCAGTCAGGTGAGCAAAGAACTTCATTGTCCTAAGCACAACGTGAAAGGGCAGTCTCTTTCTACTGGGCAGGCTAAATATGGGCACATTTCACAAGAAACTGACACAGATGAAGAGGGTAAAAAAATTACTAGCCCTAACTCCTCACCAGGAATCTAGAGAAAACTCACGAAATCTCAGCAAGTTCTTTCAGTGTCTTTTTGATTAATGGGAGGGGAAATCCAAAGCCCCAAGTCCCCAAGACTTTTTTTCAAATTCTGTGGACAACAGAGTTTTCTTCTAAGCATGTATGGTAACCAAGGAGCTGTAATATCCTTCATGACAATGATCTCTAACGAAGTCAAGTGTTCATCGCTTGGAGACTATCCAGTTTACTCCATTCATACAACCAGAACAAGCAGCCCCATAAATAGGGTGCAAGGAGCCATTGGAGGAGATTCTTTACAACCTCGTTCTGATATAAAAATTTCAATGGGACACCTGCTGAGATGGACCAGGGTTGTACATGGATGTGCAGTAGTTGGGCAGCTCATTTGTCTCCCACCAAGGTCTGGGCCCACGTACTATTCCCAGTTTCATCGGACAAAGACAAGTGGAGAAGTGCAGACCAACACGGGTTTCCCAAACACAATTCAGTTTCAGAAGTCAAACCTATTAACTAAATTATGGTCCATTTGAAGGAAAAAAGGTCAGGTGACGAAAAATAATGATTTATTAAAGTTTTGAAAACTAAAAGTGGCTATTTGGTTTTATACCACAATCCCTTGGATAATTAAAAGGAAAAGCACATTCATGTCTTCTTGCTTTAAATGGTGTATCTTGCTTGTATCTGTGGGACACTGGTCTTATCTAGAGCCTTCTTAAGTATGAAAGCCAAGTTTTCTGTTTATTAAGCTTTCCAGATTGCTATTTATTACTCCACTACCGCATGTGTTCATTCCAGAGGTATGTGATTGTTAATTTGTTATTGTGAGTTTCTTAAGGAGTCAAAACATCCAGAGAAAAGCATGAACTACACACAGCAATAAAGGCTGGAAAATGTCTCAACAACGTAGAAATGACTCACTGCCTAAAGACATGGAGGCCTAAGAAATACTCTCTCCTTTTAATTCATGGTAAATTTGTTCAGATGAAACAAAAAACAGCTCAATCCAGTTTTTCAAATCAGAAACCAAATTCAGAAAACAAATACACAAAAATCTTGGTTGACATATCCTGTGAAAAAGAATTTTGAACTTTTTTTCTTCCTTTCTCTAGTCAGTGAGGTCAAATGTCACTTGTACTCAGTATACTCGTACATATTTGGCTAGTACCTACCTACTCCCACATTCTCTCTTCCAACAATATTTATACCCAGATAAGGGACAGAATGCTCTCGATACAAATTGACTACATTTATTCCAACATTTTTCTGCACTATTTTTTTTTTAAAGAGGAAAAAAAAGCATCAAAGTGAAGCCTAAGCATTTCTAAGGGAAAAGACTCACTAAATGCAGATCTTTTTAATCAATTCAGACACAGTGCACACGGAGAAAATCCACATGGGCAGGAAGGATGGTAAATATTTGCTAAGTAAAGGCAGCTGATATTTCTCTACCCTCCTGACCCCCTGTTCAAGTCCCCCTCCCCACAATACCCACACACGTTTTCCTTTTGGTCAAAACATGAAACTGAATCACTGGATTAAGATGAAACACTAGAAGGGAGCGAGCCTCTTACACTTTGTGAACTATAAAAAGTTAGGTTTCCCACTAATACTAAGAGAGATTTTAATGTATATGTTAGTGTCACTGCTAAACTGAATCAGAAAACATCCACGTTTGTAGAACTTGTCTTTAAGGATGATGCCAATTATCATTTTAAATGCAAATCACAAAGACTTTTCAACTCGATTATGTATGACATAAAATAATTTCTTAACAGGGTCCTACGTCAGGTGAATCTCCCAAAAGTTCAAGCTATATGGAGCCTAATTAGACAGCAAACATATTCCCTCCTAGGTCTGAGCCAGCATGATAAATATAATATTTGAAAAGTTTTTCTTTTCCCAGAAAGTGATAACAGTTTGAATAAAAATACTGGTTTATCACCAAAAAGTCTTCTATTACGAAGTCATTGCTTTAATGTTGTAATGTGTACAAAGATAGTTACAAACATAAATAAGTGGCCAGATTCTATTTCATATCTCTCCTTTTCCTTTCTCTTTCCCTCCTTCCCTCCCTCCCTCACTCCTTCCCTAGTAAATTAGGATCAGTGAGTTTGAAATCTTTCATTAATTGTTGAAACTTTTCAAATATCAGTAAAAACATAAATAGATGCCTTTAATATGATAAAGGAGCAATCAATTTTGGATCTGGATCTGGATATTAGGGAAGAGGAATAAATGAAATGTACAAATAATTCCAAACTGAAACGTTGAAATTTTCAACCACCATATATCAGTTCTCTCCCATCTTCCTCTCTCTCTCTCTCTCTCTCTCTCTATATATATATATATATATATATATACACACACACACACACATATATACACATATACGTATATATATATACACATACATATATGTGTATATATATACATACATATATACGCACAGATATATATATATGTATATATATATACACATATTCAGTAAATTGGGTTCATACAAGACACCTAATATAAGAAAACAAGCTCAAATTATAAACTTTTAAAAGAAATATAGTTTTAAGTCTCTTAAGTACATACAGAAAAACTTCAAAATAATAAATTACTTGTTATCACTTTGTGAGGGGTATAAATGTCTAACTATTATGTATACCCGAAACTAATAAAAAAAAGAATAACTATAATTAGTGAATGTATATACAACATAAAGTATATAAATAAAGTGCTGTGTAAATTCTAAATACAATGATGGAAGGGTCATTTTGGATGGTGAGAGTCAGGGGAAGCCTGAAAAATAAGGTCAACCAAGGGAGATTTGGGAAGAAGATAAGTAAAGTAGGAAGGGCAATCATAGGTTAAGGATAAGGTTTTGAACAGGATGCAGAAGCAGAATATGTACGTAGCATATTAATGATCTGTCAGAAGTTATGTAGCTTGTCTGTCTGAATAGAAGAGTTGATAGACAGACAATGCCTAAAATAAAAATGATTAAGCATCATGTTAAACATGTAACAGTTAACAGTAGTATATTAATTGGTTTTGGTGAAAAACTATTCCCTATGAGTTTCTCAGGGTATAATTAGATGAGAGGCCAAAATACTTAAGACAAGATCTAAATAAAATATAATATAGAAGGACAATTAAAATTTTTACATTACTCAGCTTTTTAATTCGGAAATCTTAGTTTTTGATATCTTAAAATAAATGGATTATGAAAACCAAGAAAAGATAAATAAAAGAAATGGAATTAACATTTAAAAAAATAAATTACTTAGTGAATAGATGATGATTATCTTTACATTATATAATTATATATAATAAAATATAATGCATGCAAATCGGAACTCCTAAAGTGCTTCCCTATATACTTTTCCTTTCTTATGTACTCTTAACATTTATTAATCTGTGATATTATTTGTATTACTTTTTAGGATACAAAATATTTTTAATAGACACATTACTAATATAAACTCGGACATATATGAGCATGAATTCAGAGTATAAAAGGATCAAAACTTAACAAATTTCTGTCCAGTGAAAAATTTCATCATATAGACCATTTCCTCCGTTTACCAAGCAGAGATGCTACTGGGTGCAAAAAATAACTTCAGCCATAACCGAGCAACAGTCTCTAAATGTGTTCACCCACTGCACACGTATTTATTCACAGTGTACTACTCTCAAATGACGAAGCTGCAAAGTAAAATTTAGAGGTCACTTAGTCTAGCTCCTTTTAGCCAAGTATCTCCAAAGACTGGAGAGAGCAAAAGCCTTTAGCATGGTGAGTTTATTAGAGAGAGGACAGCAGGGCCCTCCCCTCCCTGCTCCTTGCTCTTTCTGAAAGCCTCACAGTCCCGGACGCTAAGAGGCAGCAAGGGCCTCGGTCACCTGGGGGCTGACTGGCAGTCAAGGCAGCTGAGGAACAAAACGAAGCAATACACATACACGATACAGTGAGTCGTGCAGACAACTGCACAAGAATGGAGTGGGGGGAGACAGATGAGTGTGGGCTGAAATCCAGACGCAGTCTTTCTGCCCTGGAAAAGGGCAGGCTCATGCTGGACAAGCGGGGTGGGGCGAAGGCAGAGGGGTCGGGAGTGCTAGGAGCAAAGCCCAGTGGTCACAAATAAGCACGACATGGACAGGCAAAGTCTGAGACCTAGGGGAGAGAGCAGGCTTTGTCCACATTCTCTACAACCCGAGGCCTCCCTCTCACCAGCCCCACAACCACCATCTTCTGTATGCCTGGTACCTGGCTCTAAATGCTCACAAATAACTTACAGAGCTCCAAAGAACAACAGTAGCATAATAATAGTAGGTAAAGTGCAAATAGTATTTACTAGATGCTAAGTGCTCTTATGTGTCTTACATATATTGATGTATTTAATCCTCCCACTGATAATAATGTCCACTTTTCAGATGAAGAAACTGAGACACAGAGAGGTTAGGTGATTTGGCCAAGCTGGGAAATGGCAGGGTTTATATTCAAATCACAAGAGGTACCAGAATTACGGTAATTGACCACAGGGGCATAACCTCCCAACAACAAGTCTGGAGAGCAGCTTCAGAATAGCTTGGCACCCCCTTCCCCACCACCAGCCTTTACTCCTTCTGGTTCTCCTTCTGACAAGTCAGTCCTAATTGCTGAGGATTCTTAAGGCTGCTGTCACCTCCAGGGCTACTTCTAAAAGCCTGTAAGAGCTGATCCAAATGGATGGTTCTTTAGGTATCGCAGCAATCCAAATTCAGTGGACATCTAAGAAACCCTGAGACAAGCCCTCCTACAGAGTGATTGCTGCCACCTGGCAACTGAGAACAGATTTTAAAAACATCCTCCCTTGCTTTACAAAGTATCTGGTCACAGAGTCTGTTATCAGCAGAACCAGGATTAAAAGTTATGACCTCTGCCTTTTCTCTCTCACACCCTTATTCTCCCAAGGTGTATATTTATATTTTTTGCAAGCAGCCAAAGGGAAACATCAAAAGGAGCCTTCCTGTGGGGTTAGCAGTAAGTGAATGTAACGGCTGGAAGGAGAGAACAAAGAGAAAGTGACTCATGGATAGTGTGTTAAATCTATAAGCTTGCTCTGAAATGTTTTCTCCTCTAACCTTGGAGCTGTTGCCTTTCTACTTACTCACCCCAAAACTCAGACTCCCAGTTGGGCTCTCACTAACACTGAAAGTTTGTAATCTTTTACTCAAATTTTAGGCATTTCAATTTGCCTAATGTCCTTTTTACAAGTGCCGATGTCCTTTTTACAACAATATAACTTCAGTGAGGCAATAACTGCAATGGCTTGACCAGGGAGAAGTACTTTAGCGTGGTTTTGCAATCTAGCGGTCTAACCCTGGGGAAGGTCTCTTATTGGGGGACCTCTCAGTACCTGGTTTACTAAGATCCTAGAGCCTCCTGCAACCATGTGGAGTTCTGGGTGCCACCAAGTAAAAAGCCCCTCCTTCTGATTATCAGTCACATTGGTTATACTTTATTTTCTCCTATGGATTCTGGCCCTCTCAACTGTGCCTTGACACTCTAGAAAGGAGAAACAGGCCCTTTGAACATAAGTCACATGGGGGTACTTAAGGACCACGTATAATATTTAGTAGTGTGTTTCAAACATAGTAGGGGCTCAATAAACCTTGATTACTTTTCTTCCTTCCTCCTCAAATCAATGAAAAACCATTTACATAAAGAAATAAACTTTTTAGATAAACAGCAACTTAGAAGTCTTTTTAAAACAATAAAATTAAATATGTGTGTATGTTAAATGATTAACTTAAATTTGCTACTGCCTAGTTGCAATTTAAATTATAACATTCTAAATAAAAATCCCTTTACAGCCAGCACTTACATAACAGTCCATACATTTCTGTATGGACAGAAAGCTTTCTGGAGTTAAAGGGTAAAACAATGTATATATGTGTTTTTTTTTTCATTCTAAAAAAATACAGTAAGTGTACTACAAGAAAACCCCCTACCTTCCCTAGGAGACATATGTACAAGAGTTTTTATTACTAGTACCCTAGATGAGGATTGTGTCCATGCTCTTTTAACATTTTCCTTCAAGTTCTTTTTGTTGTGAATTTCAGTTATTGCCTTCACACTGGCTATACATAACCACTCGTATCTTTCAAAAGCTAATTGAAGCACAGAGAAGTTAACATGATTTATTCAAGGTCAAATCTCAAGTCACTGGCAAAGCCATAAATATACCCTCTGTGCTGCTGAGCATTCTGGGTGCTGGGCTATACTGCAGGGTGAAGTTTTAACTTTTGATTGTTGTTTTCAAAATTACCTTGGGTATTTTAAAAGCAGCCCATGGTGTCAAGACAGGAGGAAGAAACTTGTAACAAATTTCATTAACACTGAACAATTTCTCATTCCTGGACCTATCACGTATGCCAATTAGTTTTTAACATATGCATTTAAAAGTCCTTTAAAGACACTAACTGACTTCAGTACACACATGAATGGGAGAGCGTTTACTAAGCTAAAATATACCCTATGTTTTTCCCATTAAATGCACCATGCACAGTAAGCAGTTTGTGCAAAAAGAAACGTTGTGCACTTAAGAGCCACACTACACTGCACTAGACTCCATTCTAAGATAAAACCCGTATGAATGGGGCTTGGAAAGGATGTAGAGAAGACTCAGGGAGGGCGAGATGCATTCAGGGAGAAAAACATCACAAGTACAGAGCTGCACTGAGAAATGAGGGCACCAGAGCTGTCATTAAAAAAAAATAAATAAAAAAATTCACAAGCATGTGCAGGTTAAACAGATAAAAAGAGGGTTTTTTTTGTTTTTGTTTTTTGGTGTTTTTTTTTTTCTTTTTTTATAAAAAGGAAGATCATTCCTCTTGCTTTCAGGACCTTTAAAAAAAAAAAAAGACATAGTGGGCAAGGCTGGAGGTTTTGACGCCTGGTGAAGACAGCCTTGAGCCTAATTCAGTGCTGAATTAGGAGAAACCTCACGCTGGGGTTTTTCTTTTTTTACTTTGCTTTCTGCTACCACACTGGAAGTCCACTTGATCGAAACAAACTGGCACTTTTCTTTTTCTGGTATCTCTATATCATGAAAAAGCTCATTTGCCATTTAATTTTTATCTAGTCGTGCTGGCTGTTTTTTGTCTGTCTCATTCTCCCGTCTGCCCCCACCCCACCTACACTGGCATTCTCTGTGGTCAAAGAATCTGTTTCAGTATTAGTGTTCGATATAACAAATGTCAAGTAAACACTCTACACATTTCCTGTGCTATTTAAAGCATCCTAAGCAATTATTTGCTCTAAAGTATTAAACTGTAAATTTTCTTAGCTGGTGCCAATTCCTATAGTAATAGCTGTCTGTCACAGAACAGTACTTAGAATACTCAAATGCAGCTTTTAAATCAGCTACGCTCTTAGGCTACATTTGCCAAGATTTTTCTAGTTCCATATTTTTCCAGCATGTTTTTGAGACAATGTATAAAACTGTAACAGAGTGTCATATGTAGCTCTTTTTTGTTCATATTTGAAGCGTATTAATAGGCACATTGGTATCTTTCAACACAGATTTTTCTCCAAGCAAAAAGCTAAGACATAGAAGATAATGATACACAGACACATACTCACACTTCAACCTCATTTCTAAACTGCTTATTATTACAGGCCAAAATCATGATCTTTGAAAATATCACTACATGTGACAAAGCTCCAAATTATATAGATGGTTCATAAAAAAGTCCCCTTAACATTAGTTCCATAAAAGACACACTACAAAGCCATACAGCACTAGAAAAATATTAATAAAATATATATATACGTGTATGTAAATGTGTATGGGCACACGACTACATACAGATCTATATGCATATGCCTTTGTAAGCACTTTTATGTTTGGCTAGATGTGGCCTCTTTTTAAATCTTCTAAAAATTCATTACATATTTTTGTAATTGCATGGGAGTAACTGAAAAGTAACAGTTTTAAATCCTTAATAGCTAAGACTGTATTAAATTGCTTCTTCCTCCTACAGAGTTGTATAACCTTTGGAAAAAGTTTCACGCCATTGAGTACAATTTACAAACAAAAAACAAAAACCTCCTCATTTCTTTTTTTTTAATGTAGTTAGATGATTAGAATATATTTTCAAGCTGATGAAAAAATTCTATTATTCTTGTCAAGCCACAACCCATTTTTTTTATTTTTACAGACTGTGTCAGATATTACTACTGGCTGAAAGACGGCATTGAAGCATTAAGGGACAACAGGTTATATTATCTTAACATGTTCCAAGCGGTGGTTTGTGTTTTTTTTAATTGTGTTATGAAGAACCCTCACATTGGTTACCAAAAATGTATCACTATTCTAAGAGTGACATTATTAAGGAACCACATGTCTAGAGCACTAATATTTGTGGATTATAACCTGACAAGCTTTAGAGAGATCTGTCAGCACAGTCATAATAAATCACCCCCTGGGGTGGTCTGCTTGTCATAGGCCCTCCTCAGCAGCCTTGTTTGGAAGGGGACGGGCGATTTGAGCGCATGGAACTAAAGCCTCATCAAGAATTCCCAGCACCAGTCATGGCACGTAGGCCTGGACATCACAGCAGAGAACACGCTCCCCAACCTATTTACGCAGGTCTGACTCAGTTCCTCTTTACGCTCCACGATGGAGAGAAAAAAAGGAGGAAGAAGTAAGAGAGTTGACAAGGCAAGTCACAGAGGAGAGACGAGAAAAAGGAAGGAAAACGAAATAATCATCTGGCTGGGGTGCATTTTTGTTGAAAACATCATTTTTCTTCAGTGGTTACTTCTGAGGTAGGAAGAAAAGTGATGAAATAGGGGAGGGTCCCATTTAGTGGACATCAAATTCGTGGTAATCTTTAAATCTGGGTGGAAAGTTGCTTGAGCGCTCACTGAAACCTTATTTTTCATAATGTACCTGAGTTTTGTGACTATACTTTTGTATATGCTCAAGATTTATGACAACAATTTTGCAAGTCCCATAATGGCATGGGTGGTAAGCAATAAACTACACTTGGTTAAGAGCGGAGGGTCTGAGGTTAAAATGGTCTGAGTTGAAGCCCAGTCCTACCACTTACTAGTTCTGTGACCCTGGGCAAGCTACTAACCCAGTTACCTGTAATGTGGAGATAATAACTACTTATCTAGTTTTGCCGTGCGGACTAGGTGATTAGCACGGTGACTGACACATCGGAAACCCTCAGTATGCCAGCCAGCTATTGTTATTATTAAAAGAATAGGTTCTCTGAACAATGAGCTTCCTTGAGTGTGTACACTGTTCCTTATGTTTTCGATCATGAACCTGGTAAATAAATATTTGTTAACTGAATGATTTATGGATAAAGATATCAACAATGAAATACAGTTTTTTGAAATTGAAATTCCACATGCTGCTGTCTAGAAGATGCCCAAATGAATGAAAGAAACAAATTTAACAGTCCCACAAAAAAGTGTGAAGAACATGAGTTCCCTGTCCCCTTTCAGTGGAGTCTAACACTAGCAATGTTAATAACTGTCTCGTAAAAAGATCAAACCAGCATCAACTTTCAAGTTTAAAGACATCTACCATTTACCTCTAGGTGTATTCAGGGTTACACAATATGTTAAATCCTATTATCTTACACTGCGAAAGAATCATAATTAGCCAAATCCACTTACATCTTTTTAAAAGCTGTTCACTCCCCCAAATGATATTGGAAAGGAAATCAAAGGCTAATTTGTTTGAAGCCATAGACAACTTGTTCAACTTTCTTGTTCCCTCCAAACATAGCGCCTAGCACATACTAGGTTTACAAGAAGTGAGCAAAATGAAGTTGAATGTCAAAAGAACAGGCTGGACAAAAAGATGTGTACAGTCCCTTCAGCTTTTCTGAATGACAAACTGCTACGTGATCCGACTATCACTGTCTGTACTTGATCTCCACAGCTAAACTCAAGAATTCATTAATAATGAAATTTATTAAAGATATTCCTCCTTGTTTAATTTCAATTAATGTGAATAAGGTCAATCCACAGCTCTTAATTTCAGTGTTTAATTCTATTATCATAGTATTAAGAATACGTGTAAACTCTAAGTTTCTAGAAGCATAAAGAAACTGAAGACTATGAGAAATATGTATGTTTTAGAGCCAAAGGAATAAAATTTTCTTTTTTTTTCTTTTTTTTTTTTTTTTATCCTTTAATAACTCCTGATCTCCCTTTGGTGTATTTATTGAGCATTAGTTGTTATTTAATACAATGGCTCTCTTGGGAGAAAGAAAATCAACCTAAAAATAAGAGTTTTCCAGGAATAAAAAGAGGTACTTACAACAGAAAAATACCAGAGGGAAATAATCTTTATATTATACAGCAATTAAAACCTTATAAACAAAAAATATATTTTTAAAGTCATATCATAGCTGTAGAGCTGGCCAAAACTGAACATATTTGATGAGCTACGAATTACTGGTAAGAATAAATGAAAATCCATATTGACAGATTAAACCCTCAAAATCAGTTACTCATAGGTCTGTACCTATGTCATAAAGTGTTTCTGACTTTGATGTATAATCCAGGCATAAATCCCCCTTCCAGAGAGCAGAAGCTCCTAATTCTGAACTGAAATAGATTCATGAGAATTTCATGTATCTAAGAACAGATCTTAAAAGTTATGAGCAAAGGTTATTTGTAGGTAGGGAATCAAAAGACATAAAGATTTCAAAGTCAAAATGTTATGCTCGTTAATTTTCTGAGGCACATGCTAAGAAGATTTTCATTTAAGAGAAAAGCAAGAGCAAAACCATTCCTCCTTCACAGAAACTGGTAAATAAAGAATGTATGCACAAAACACCTGGATTTGCTTTCCTGTTTCCTTGCCAGTGACTTCTTTTAAAATATAAGATTAGCTAACATTCAAACAAACCTTCAGAGCAATGAATTACACGCTGTCACACAGATAACACTCTCACACAAAAGAGAGCAAAGCTGATGCTATTTAAATATCATGAAATATTTTCCTAACCATGCACAGATGGAAGTACAGACTTTTCTGCCAACCGCCTGGTTCAGAAACTTTGCTCTATTTTTAATTATTTGGTTCAGAGGACCCGTTTGTGATTAACTTCTGTGTTGGATGGCAAAGCAAGTCAAGTCCTGACCCCCAGCAAAGAACACCGAGAGAAGATTAGTTATTTTTTAAAGAGCTAGTATAATATTGTAAACCACATGTAGGGACAACTGATTTGTCAAAGCCCTGTTGATGGGTGCTGTAGTTCGAAGCTATAGAGTGTTATCAGTCTATACTAACAGAAAGATGCACAAGGTCTTTAGGAAGTGACACCAAAATGAAGTTCTTAATGACAAATAAATTTTCGTCTCTGAGAAATAACAATGGAATAAGAAATGGAGAAGAAGAAATGAATAGTGCTGTAAGAACTAATCTTATTAGCACTAGAAGTTTCAGTTTTGAGTAGGAGCTGTGAATGGAATACCAAAGCTTTGCGCACAGGAAATGGACTCAGATGCAAGGAGAAGTTGCTCAGGAAACTAAAACCATAGAGTTCAGAATTACGCACCAGAACTGCTGAACGAGATAAAATCACAGGAGAGAAGTAGAAAGAGAAACAATGGTCTAGCAATAAGACATACAAGATGGTCAAGGTAAGAATGAGCAGGTTAGAACAGTTTTATATTTTAAAGAGCTGTGTACCTGAAAAAAAAGAAAGGAAAGCAAATGTTGTTTCCAAATAGAAACAATAAACCCAAGTAGCAAATTAGTATAAACACAGAAAGGAAATAAAATATAAGACAGCCAATTAAAAGTCCCTATAGGAAGAATACAGCTAAAACTTAATAGACCTCTATCCCTAAAAAAGCTGTCTTTTGATCAATAACCCTAAAATTTTAAGATATTCTGGGTTAAAGCCCTTGATGTACCTAGAACACTTCAGATTCTACCTAACCATAGGCCACAAAGAGCCAAAATGTTTCAGGAGTAATAGTTATAGCTAAAAATTACATTTGCAATGACTCCAGGATCAATACCAGAAGGACCTGGGAATTGAAAAAAACCAAAACAACAAGCACCTAATTTTCCCTTGAGAAGTGTAGAAGTGGGAATACAAAAAGAACACCCTTTGCATGGGGGTCATAATTCTGAATTTCAGCTTCTTAAACCACTAACACTGGCTACTAGCTTTTGACTGGATTGATTGACGTGGCAAGACCCTTAGAAGGACACATCCATATTTGTGGGCAATTATGAAATTTTAATAATTGGAAGCAATTCAGGGAGCCATCATGGGAAAGGAAAAAGGTGATCTGTTTCAGAAAGTTGATTCCTATTACATATATATGCATATTCCTCCTGTCTACTATGAAAATAGGTGAAATATATGTATGGGTATGTGTGCTTACAAGAGACTAGAATTAAAAAACAAAACAAAACAAAACAAAAAAAACAGATTTTTTTTTTTAAGCACACCTATGACTGAATTACTTACAGTTGCAAATAGTTTCATAATAACAACCTCGTATTATTACTATGGGCAACAGGCCATGGCTTAGAAATGTTTTTATTTCATTTAGAAATTTCATTTAGAAATGTTTTTATTTCATTTCTATTTGCTGTCATAATAGCCACTGTGATGGGATGGGATTTTGCCTGTGTCTTTGTCCATAAAACAATCCTATAAGATATGTAAACATGAATTCAATTTTCTTTAAGTCAAGGAAAGCAAAAATATGGTTGTCAGAACAAGAACTGCTTTCTGTGGGATATTCTAGTTAAATGAAAGCTATTCAACTTGAATCAATTGCTGTATCCATTCTCCAATACACAGCAGATTTATATTTCAGAAGGTTTTTGACAGAGAACAAAATGTTACTGAAATATCTCTTCCATTCCTTTTGTCCTACATAACATTCCATGGGCTGAACTCCCAACAAGGGGCATATATTTGTCAGCTTCTGTTTGCACTTGTTCTATTCTGGTTTGTCTTTGTTGCAAATTTTCACTTTTGACCCTTTCCTGACAAAAATTAATATACACCTTTTGGTTGTATTACAAACTGTAATACAAAAAAAAAAAAAACAAAAAAAACCTTACATTTTTTATTCTCTACCATTATTAAGCACCTGTAACTTTTTAAAATAAGCCCTGCTATTTAAATCAATGATAGAATATTTTTTTATACCTAGTTATGTAAACACTAGAAATCCAGGGAGAAAATTATTCCAATCCAACAATCCACACATTCCTATCCAAAAGCAATCACTTGAGTATTTAAAAGCTGTATTTGTGGTGAGAGACAGGCTAGAACTAGCTTGAACAAGTCTGAGCAAGATGAATTTATCCTCCACTGCCTCTACTCCAGGTCATCCCAGGACTACGCCGGCGGGCAAAAGCCAAGATGGAAAGAATGGATTGGTGCCTGTTTCCTAGCATATCTGTGTAAAGACTCAACAAGAGCTGCTCTGAACGGGACAAAAGGTGTGTCACTGCAAGCTGATCAAGCAGAACATGCAACACTGTCCTGGCCGTTTAATGACTAAGCCTGAGCCAGCTCAGAATCAGTGGGAAACGGATTTCAGACAATGGGAGAGCTAAAACACTGGTTCTCAGGGATGATGTCCAAGAGGAGATCTCTGAAGCTGGGTGTCATCCTTTAGGGTGGCCCAGAATAAAATGCTGACGCATTATGCCTCCTGGCGAGTTCATATACACTTTGAACGGCAAAGACACCAAGTCCCGTGGACTTCCAACGAAGATCTTGGGGCAAGAAGAGATGTCCACCAGCACTCTCTGTGACCTGTTAGAGAGAAACATTCTTAGCTACTCCATCACCAAGCAAAACTCCCCCGCCAGGCTGTATCACCTTGACTCCTAGGAAAAAGGTGTAAAGAGATTGAGGAGGGGATGCCTGAAACAGATGGCCTTTGTCTCATTTCCGGCATCACTAATAGGCTTCCACACAGAAAACCTAACTTCAGTCGAGTCTAAAAGTGAATCTGATTCTAAGTCTTCCTGACACTAGCAGCAGAATCATCAGCCACCAAATTACCCCTGCGAAGAAAGGAAAGGCTTCAGAACAGTTATTGTACATGCTTCTGGCATCAAGAGATGAATGGTGTTCTTAGTAAAAGCTTAACCCCTAGATGGACAGTGGCCCCTCATCACAGAAGCGACTCAGTGTTCTGCACAGGCTCTCTCCAGCCCAGGAAGCATAAACCGGATTCACTGGCGGCTGGATGAGCTTCCTCTACCCTCTTCTAGAACATCCACCAGAAAGTCAGTAGGGACCTACAAATACAGAAATGATCTGAGTCACACCTTCCCATTCACACAGGACAAGACTTCTCAGAGAAGATGGCATCAGATTCCAAGATTTCATATACGAGTTCAATTTGATTTCCTGATATTTTTAACCTTGAAGACACCGGTGCATTAAAGGAAATATGGCTCTAGAAGCTCAACTTTAAAGGTGCGGTGACAGCAAAAGGAAAACCACTTTCTACCTATCCATCAAGTTGAGGCTTAGGCACTACCAAAACATCTGACGTCTAAGATTATAAGGAAAAATTTCAAGGGGAAAATAGGGATTGCAGCACTACTGCATGTCTTCATCCTCCCAACTCCATCTCAAAATTGCTCTAGGGAGCCAATTCAATTAGGCAAGATTATGTCTTTTCAGGCTACAAATTTGGAGACGCAACTGCACACTTCCTGGGGTATCTTGGCTGTACAAGGTGATGGAGAAGGGAACTGAACTGCAGGTCAGAAAGCCAGGGTTGCAGCACAGTCCCCGTGTGTTAAAGCCACCGGACCCTAGCAAATCAGTCAACCTTTTAGGTTCTAGCAAATGAGAAGGATACTCTCTGCTCAAGGAGTCGTGATTATCCAATATCAATTGTGGAAATAATTTATCCACAGCACTCTGAATTCTGTGACATGCTATTATCAGCTGAGGCAGACCCTTGACACACAAGCCACTGCACATGCTCTAATGAGTATGGTTTTTAAGGCTGTATTTACTAAATCAGAGACTCAGACTATAAAACACCCTCAAGAGAAAAGGGTAGTTTTGACTAGTCCTACAAGAGAAACAAGAAAAGACAGGACTTTCATCCCAGTTGAAGTCTTTGAAGAACCTGCACATTTAAAACGGGAAAGTTTAAAAAAAAAATTTTTTTTTTTGTTAAGAAATCATTTCCTGAGACTTCAGGGCAAAGAGTTAAAAGTGCACCATTTAGAGAGAGGAACTCTGAGATCAGTCAAGTAACCGAATGTTCTCTGCACAGCAGAAGAACAAACAGCTAGTGTTTGTTCATTTCCATAGATTAACAACCTTCTCTCTAGGACTTAAAGATGATATGAACCGTGACTTCTAGAGTTTTGTTTGGAGAAGACTCATATACTACTGGTAAGACCCATGTTTCAAGGTCACATTCAAAAATATTTTTCTTCATTTAACGTTGCTTCTTACACACATTGGCCTATTCTAATCACTAACATGACTGGAATGAATCTAAAGCTCACTGTGGGGGACAGATAAAAGTAGTCTTCTCTCCTTTTGCATCTGTTTACACAGATTGTTAAAATAGTACTGTTCATTAGATGAAACTGAAATGGGAAAAAAAGACAACCTGTTCCTTCTGAAGAGTAGAGAAAGGTACAAAGAGTTGCAGAGGCTTCATTCAATAGAACAGGAAAGCCAAAAAAAAACACCAAAATTTGGGCTTAGATGTTATCACCATATGTCATTCAAACTCAACAGAAAGTAAAGTTTTACAGAAGGAGATTTTAAAATAAATAATCAGATCACCCTTTTTCCTACCAATAGAATAATAAATAAACTTGCCTTATGAGCCTATGACCACTTATAAAAGAAAAACAAAACTGCTAATCTTATAAATAGTGTCAGATCAGGCACCAGAGGCAGCAGCCAGAGAGAAGCACTCTTTTCCCAGCTCCTTATATAGAGGCTGCCTCCCCAAAAAAACTACAACTTGGGGTCATACTTCTCAGTGGACTGGACAGATCCAGAGATGAACTGGGAATGGAGCCTTGGAAAGGGGAAGAGTAATCAAAACAAAATTTATGAAGTATTTTCTGCCCCCACATGGAACTTGCCAGAACAGAGCAAGGCAGAGGGGCTCTGGGGCACTTCCCTACAAGACGCTATTGCAGACAAAGGGCCCAGACCTCAGTTCCTAATGTCAGGCTCCCTTTTCCATACTTGTCAAAACCTCTATCAGCAGTATACAGTCCCTCACATCGATGAATACAAATGAACTCCCTGTACCTGGAAAAGGTATCCTCACTAACTGGGCCACTTCTGGACAAACTCATATGCAAGAGACAGGAGGCGAATGGCCAACTGGCCAGCTAACTCAAAGTGGCGCAGAGACCACCGTCAAATCGCCCCCCCCACCAGTCTCATCCCTCATGGGGGAGGTTATGCACAGAGGGTTTCAGCGTTCCCTTCTCCCCTCGGAATGGTGGCCCTATCCAGGGGGTGCATTACCTCAACTCGACCCGTCTTGCTTAGGACTCCAGAACAACTCGCATGCAGACAAAATATCTCCTTGGGAAAATGATCTCACCGGAAACTTTCACCTGAGTTGGACAGCAGGTAGCAAGAGTGCTTAAGGAGGTTGATCAAGACCAGAGAACAGATGTGATAGATGTAAACTTCAGTCTCATTCATTCATACACACAATAGCTGTTTGTCTAAGAATCCTCATGTAACCAAAATTCAATAGGAATTATTTCAATACGAAAGAAGACAGTTTTAGGCATTCAACCACCAAGTAACTTTCTCCTGCATTGAATTTCAATAACAATAACTGTTTTGCGCGGTTGTAAGTATAGTATTATAAAATGTAAATATCGCTGAATAAATCTAGTCGTCTATTCCATATGGCTTTTGTTTCAGAAAATTCATCATTGGACCTTTCTTTATCCTTTCTTCCTCCTAAGCACAGCCTTCTGACACATTTAGATCACCTTTAGCACCCATTGTTGTGATGCACAAAGCTATTCAAATAGATGCCACAGCTTTTTCCACCACTGTGATCCACTGGGCACATGCTGGTTCCAGGCATAATTACATAAGTCACAGTCCGTGTTAATGGATGGAATCACATCCAATTTGCACCAGAAAAATTCACATTGTAGGGGAAATGTTTATATTTATTGTAAGCCTACAAGATGCCAAATGCCCAGAATGGAAAAAAATTGGGGGCGGGGGGAGGTTCTGCTGTCACTGAGCTGGGAAAAGGGGTTACAAAAGGGTTCTCTGGGAGCCTGGACAGAAAGCACATAGCTGAGTCCCAGGGCTCCCCAAGGAAAGGACTCTAAGCTAGGATTTAAGAACGTAGGAAAGTAAGCCAGAGGTGGGATGGGGGAGTTGGATGTCGAAAAAGGGGAAGAGCATGATTGAAAACAAGCTGAAACACCATAGAGAACAAGGCATGTCTAAGGAGGAAATGCTGTAGAACTGAAGTGGACAGACTACAGAGCAACAGATGACAAAAGCAAGGACCCCCAAACCTGCTAAGCCAGGCTGAGGGTTCTGGGCTTTATCCTGAGGGCCATAAAAAATCAGGGTAGGGGTGAAGAGAAACAGAGATGCAAACAGCTGTCGAATTGTAAGAAATGTTCATTTTGACTTCCAAGAGGAAAATGGGGTAGAGCAGAATAAGAGGACACCGAGAAAAGCCACTTAGGAGAAAGAGCACATCCCCAACCTCAACCCATACCCCAGCCCAGCTGAGCCACTAGCCCAAGTTCAGACCTTGAGACCAGACTTCCCCCAAGTTCAGTACCTAGGAAACTTCTCCCAACCTCCCACCCAAAGAACTCTCTCAGGGAAGAGCTACAGCAGGAAGGAAGCAGGGTAACAGTGCACCTCTCTACTCTACCGTGGATGAAGGTCAAACCCAAGGAACCCATTCCTCGGCAGGGTGGCCTGGAGGACTACGTGAAAGGAAGGTGTGAAGACCCTACCTCAGGATCCTTGCATAACAACTCGATTTCGCCAGGCTTAAATCTGCTGACTGATCTCTCCAGGCCCAAGTGAGGGAGGCTGCCAGGCTTCCAGCACATTCCCACGGCTAAGCCTCCTTCGAAAAACAAAGGGCAGAGAACCCCAAAAGTCGGCAGGGGAGACTCAACAGCTTGGAAACTAGCCCAGAGTGGGTAAAGATGAAGGAGAAGGAGTGAAGAGCAGGTGGGAGGGAAAGAGGAAAGGGGGGCCCCTGGCAAAAGAAAGCACTAGAATTTCAACAGGGAACAGTTCCCAAGGGGAGCAGCGGGCAGATGAGTGAGAGCCACACTCAGCAAAGCCGAGCTGTTGGCCAGCTGGGTGCAGAATGTGAGCTGCAGAATGTGAGCTGCAGTAATTGCACATCTTCCTTCCAGGTTGGCCCTGGGTACAATCACAGGAAAAAAAAAAAAAAAAAAGAGATAGATCATCAAAATAAAAGGAAATCAGACGGGGGAAATAGCTTCAGCAAATGTGACTTAAAAAAGATATCTGGAACACATAAAGAACTTACATATAGGGAGGAGAAAATATCAAGACTCCCATTTGCTAATTGTGTAAGAAAAAAATTAGTAAATAAACATATATGGAAATGTTCTATCTCTGAGAGGGATGAAAGGAATGCAAATTTTGAAACTAAGAAGCCTATTCAATTAGCCAAAAAATAGTAAGTCCCACAATCAATCAGGTTGAAGTAAGACACATTCATATGCCGGTTGTCATATGTGGGTCGTAACAATGTAAATTGGTACCAGCCTTTTAGAAAGCAATTCAGAGCAAGCCCGCTCTATCTTAGTAATAGCCTTCTGATGTGACCGTATCCTAAGTCAATACTTAAGTGTACGCAGATATTCACCGCAACTTTATAATAGTAAACAATTAGAAACAACTCAGATGTACACAAAAAATACAAAACTGAAGATAAAACAACTACATAGAATATTACCTAACCCTTGCAAATGATAATTGGAAAGTCTAGGTTGCAAATGAGAATGTTTATACTAAATAGAAAAAGCAAAACGGAGAAAACATATACGTTAAATTGTCAAGAACTAAAAGACAACACATAAAAGTGAACGTGATTTACGGGCTGGGCTGGTGGAATCAAAGGCAACTTGCGCTTTTATTGTTTTTCTTTTATTGCCATAATGTATAGGCAGCAGATGTTTAAAATATAACATTTCTATCAATCATGGAGTAGTGAACACCTCTTCTGTGGAGCGGATCAACCTGGCCAATGTCATGGCCAGATCAGCAGAGGCTGCCTAGGCCTTCCCAAGTTTCAAAGGTCTATTTGGGATTCAAATCCTGCCCAGGACAGGCTGTGAGTTGTTCCTTGTACCCAGAATACCCCCAAAAAACACAGCTCTTTCCTTTGTTCTTCCCCCACCCAGCGCTTAAATATTGTCACCCCCCATCTGTATTTCTTTTCTTTCTTTCTTTTTTTTTTCTTAAATTATATAGTGAGGTCCTACCATATGCAATATATATAGCAAATGCTCATTTGATCCTTCCAACAATCTGGTAGGATAGATGTCATCATTCCCATTTTACAGATCAGGAAACTGAGGATCACAGATTTAAGAAATGTGGCCTGGGTCATACAACTCAGGAGCCACGGCCAGAATTTAAACCTCAATCTCCCCATCTTCAGAGGCCTCACTTTTAACCACCTCAAATACTGCCTCTTCCCTTCTTCTGCCTATGAAACAAACAAAATAAAACAAAACAGAACAAAACAAAACACTTAAATGTTACCGCTTCTATTTACACTAGCTTCCTTTAGAAACTATTCAAAGTGCAATGAATCAAGAGACATATCAATACAGACTGCTTATAAATTAACCAATAAGACAAGGTAACGCACACCCTAATTGCAAAAGTTGATGCAGAAGAAAAAAAGGAAATAGCTTGAGACTCAAACCGGCACTTGCAGGTAAAACCAAATAACGTCAAAAGGATTTCTACTTGCGAGTTAAAGCAGAATATCATCCATGATACTACTGCAAAGACGGGCAGAGCTTCTGCACCCTCTGCAAAAAATTAATCCACAATTAGCTGAAAGACTCTTTCCAGTTATCATGCATCCACTCCAGATGTTGTTCGGGCCATGGTAGCTTGAACAGTAAAAAGGAGCAGAGGAAGTATTAAGGTATGAAGCTAATATAGATGGGGTGATAAATGATTTTAGGCACCACTTATGACTTACTCTATAAATAATGGCACACTGTTAGCTAAAATGTAAATTCCAATTAAATACAAAATCTAACAAAGTCAAACAACAGCAAATGATGTTTGACAGAGCCAAGGTCTTGGGGGGGCCAACAGGAAGAATTACAATAAAATCTATTCATGGAACTGCACAGTGGTAGATAGAAGGGCCCTGGAAGATCACTTCTTTCAACTACCTTTTTTTTTTTTTTTTGTAGATGAGGAAACTGAGGCCCAGCACGGCAGAGTGAGTGGCCCAAATCACACTGCAGCAGAGCAGGAAACAAACTTGGTCTCCAAATTACTAGTCCAACTGCTTTCCAGCATATCACACTCACTCGGCAGTGTACTGGAAAGCTACCCCATTCTAAATCATATTTTTAAATGAGCATTAAATATTCTATAAATATTAAATTCCTTTTTAATAATTTTCAAATGCACAGGGGCACATTTAAAAAAGAAGCCTGGTTTTGATTTCTTTTGGAAAACGGCACACTGCTCAGTGTTTAACCTCGTATTGAGTGAAATATTAACGGGCCATAGAATGGTTTCAGTGTTTCTTCAGTAAAGCTAAACAAAATTCGAAAACCATATCCCCCAGGCCGACAGGAGTTTCTGGAGCACACATTAAACTCAACGCTCTGCTCAACAAGCCCATCACTGTTAAGTAACTCATCAGAAAATAAAGAGGGAATTACCAAAGGGGAATTGCCAAGCAATTAGTTCTCTGAAGCAGATGACATACAACTGCTGTAGGGAGGAGCTTCCCGGTTAGTCATATGCCACAGTCAGAGCCTCCTAATCTGTAAATAAAAATGCATCACATATGATTACAGCTGGGATGGAGGCTGGGGCTGCCAGGCGAGGGCATGGAGAGAAAATCCCAAGTCTTCTTTTGTTCTGTGTGTCTACAAAGCGGGAGACGTTGCCTCTGAAGACATTTTTTTCCTAAATCCTTGGTAATTTTCATTCAACCTAAGAAAGACAACCGCGTTCCCTAAGCAGGCTGAGAGCAACATGATCTTTCTTCTCTATCCTTCGGACATGAGTCGGTGAAGATTCATCCATTGGTCCAGTGAAGGAGAGAAAATGAGACACTGGGAGGGGCAGGGATTGGAGGGTATAGCAGGTCTGCGCTTCCCCATGGCCACCCTGGCTAAAGCGTGACCTCTTTTCACTGCACGTTTTGTTCTTAGAGCTTGCATTCAGCACCACCCCACCACCTATCAAAATGGAGAGATAAATAGTTCCTATCTGCCAAATCTCGCAAGCTGAGCAATGACCCAGTGAAGCTCTTCGAAGAGTCAAAAGTTCATCGTCTCACTGGGACTCGTGATGCCAAACAACATTTGGAGCCCAAACACAGATAAGCATATTGCCACTGTCATCATTTTCTTCAATTAATAATTATTGAAAATGCGTAGGAATCTCAGGAAGGTATGAGGAAGAGTGAAAGAAAGGGCGAAAACACCACAAAGACACCTGTATGTGACACTGAACAGATAGGCAAGCAACAAAAAGGGTGGCTCGTTGCCCAAGAGCCCTTCCCTGATGCTGACCTCTGAGAGTATCCTGTACCTGTTATGGTTCTTCAAATTAGTACTGGACACACCTTGCCTTCTGGACTCAACTGTAAGCTTCTATGTCTCAACTGTAAGCTTCTTGAGAAACAATGCATGGCAGCACTAAATGTACAGGCCAACATCTAAGCGTAACTTGACCACTTAGGAGCTGTTCAACCTTGGGCAAGTTACTTATTCTCTCTGTGCCTCAGTTTCCTCATCTGTGAAATGGAGATAATAACAGAACCTACCTCAAAGGACCACAATGAGGATTAAATGAGCTAATACATAGTAAGTGTGAACTACTGATCATCTCTGAATTTCCTTTAGGGCCTCGCTGGCATGATGCCTGTCACACATCAGATGCTTATTAAATGTTTGCAGACAGAATGATCTGCCCCTGGAGTTGTTTTCTCCATCCTTCTTACTCCTATCCTAACTTACCTGTCTTTTATGAGAGGTAGGTAAGTCACTGCCTCATTCTGAGCCATTTGAGGGAATACAGATAGCCCATCTAAACAACTCAGGTCAAAAACAAAAAAAAAGATCTTAAATAATCCTCAGATCTTTGCTAATTATATTAAAACAGATTGCCCACTAATAGCACCGTAACCAGATAATTTCCAGGCCTCCCCTACATTCTGAGCCATGTCTTAGGATCTTTCACCCCAGAGTCAATACTCACTAATTGTGTATTTCTTTATTTTCTATAAAGTATGAGTGGGAAGCGAAACTGTTCAGAAAGCTGTGCCGTGTGTGTATCTGTGTGTGTGTCTGTGCATGTGTGTGTGTGTGTCTGTGGTGTCACATTGAAAAGAGTCCACATAAAGCCTCCAGAAAAGCCTCTAAAGCTATAAAACACACCCATATTAATGTGATTTATCAAAGTACAGTAAATGAATTGCCACAAAAATGAACAATTGCTCCAGAGTCAAGTAGATGGCACAATGTGATTTACGCATGTCACATGAGAGGAATAAATCAACGGTGGAAAAGATCAAAGGAAATGCTGGAATTGTTGTTAATATGTCCAGGGCTTCGCTGAAAATCTCCTTAATAAAACTGTTTAGAGGAAAATAGAGGGATCATTTGTTTAAATGAAAAGAGATACCGCATGTGCTGAATTTCAAAAGCAGCATTTTCATACATACACATTTTAGGTTTAGTTAAAATTAGCTCAAGTTCCTATTTTTTTTTTTTAAGGTCTTAAAGGAATAAAGGTTTCCACAAGCCTTCATTGAGCTGAGTTTCCAAGGTGCCTGAGCTTCTAGGGCAGACACCCCATTACCCACCCATGTATCATCGCAACTTCTCCACCCAAGGTCTTAAAGAAGCCACATTCCAGCTCCTCTTACTGCCTCTTCTCTCTACTGATTCTACCCAGCTGATGTCATCCCTGAAATACAGTCATCCCCTCCTGCCTGTCAAACTTTCTACCAGGCACAAGAACCCAAAGCCCAATTTCAAAGATCACTTTATGCCAATGACTCCTCCACATTTATCTCCAGACCTGACCTCTCAGCAATTTTATTGCCACCCTCTCTACTGTCTTTTGGACTCCAGCAACTCAGATGTCCACCAGCACCTGTGTTTCCGCCAAAATGGCCTCGCCGGTTACATACCATGAAGTTGCTTGTTATGTACGTCCAGGTCACGTCAGTGGTCCTCGTCCCGCTCTGTCCATGTCTTCCCACTGAAATGCTAACCAGGCTTCAGAGTTGAACTCAAATGATCCCTCCTCCTCAGTCTTTCCTCATCATCCTACTTCATCATTCTGCTGAATTCCTTCTGTGTTAGAACGTACCCCAGTAAGGACAACCCACCCCGTTCTGCTTTGTCTCTCTCAGTTATTCCAGAGCATTCCTTCTTTCCCCTACCTGACCATGAAGAATACAGGATAACCTCTTTCTGGCAGCTCTTCCTTTCATTCCCACAGTACAGTGGAGCAGTTTAAAAATACACAGGGAATAAATGAGTGAATCATTTATTTACATAGAAGAGTGCTTGTGAACAAAGCACTATAACTTTGCTATAGCTATATCATCTCTATAAAAAAACTAGAACCAGAAAATATTGTAATCTAGGTTTTAATTTCTTTAAAAAAAAAAACACACAAAAACCCTTAATGAATAGAACAGAGTACAACATGAAGGATACTACCATGTTTCCCCGAAAATAAGACCGGGTCTTATATTAAGTTTTGCTCCAAAAGACGCATTAGGGCTTTTATTCAGGGGATGTCCTCCTGAAAAATCATGCTAGGGCTTATTTTCCGGTTAGGTCTTATTTTCAGGGAAACGTGGTATTTCCCTGCCTATGTTTAGCTATCAATTGTGAGGACTGTAAAAAGGCCATTATTTATGCAAAATGTTTAAATAGTGCTTATAAGCTTCCTTTAAATGCAATCACAAAAAATGTCAGCTGCTTAAAATTCAAGGTGACTCTGTACTACTCTGTCAGTAATACAAGTATTCATAAGACACTTAATATACTATAAAAGCCTTGGTCTTGTCTCAATAAGCTTGCACATATTTACCAAGAGATACGACTTTTTGGTGCCTATATTTTCATAATAAAATTCCCTTTTAAACACCACAGGTTTAAAAATATTTGTGTATGTATTAACCACATATGCAATTAAACTGCTTCTGCAAAAACTTAAATGTGAGGCTTTTCTGCCTAGCATGTAACTGTTAAAATGGGTAACACCCCTAAGAGATAAAGGAGCAGTAAGGCACTGCACCACTTTCCATTCATCTGATACTTGTAAATCTCAACTGGCTTACCTTTACATGCCGTGTTTCCCCGAAAATAAGACCTAGCTGGACAATCAGCTCTAATGCATCTTTTGGAGCAAAAATTAATATAAGACTCCGTTCTTATTTTACTATAATATAAGACCCGGTCTTATATAATGTAATATAATATAATATAATACAATAAAATACAATAAAATACAATACAATATAATATAATAGCAGGTCTTATATAATATAATGTAATATAATATAATATAATACCCAGTCTTATATCATATCATATAAGACCTGGTCTTATATTAATTTTTGCTCCAAAAGATGCATTAGAGCTCGTTGTCCAGCTAGGTCTTATTTTCAGGGAAACACGGTGTAATTCCAGGGCTATTCTATTTCAAAGAACATTTCTCTAACCCACAGCCAATAAAATGTGAAATACCCAGTTCCATATTTCACAAGGATATAATGTTTGTGATAATTTCCTCCCTCCTCTGCCCCCTCCCTACCCCCCAGTAGGACTTCTCTATCCTTTCTGGGGCAGAGTGTACTTCAGTCACTCAGGTTTCTATTTGTTTTTACTCAGATCACAAATAACTTCCTTTATGCATGCAACTCATCAGTTCATCTTACAACAATATAAAAACAATAAATATGCATCCTATCACACAGTAAGAGAGTTGGACGAACATAAAATTCAGAAAAAGAAATGAAGGCTCATTTGCTTTGCAGAGCTGCAAATGTCTACAGTGTTGGTCCAAAGACCAAGGTACAGGTATATTGACTTGTTTCCAATCATGTATGGTCCAGGAGCAACCATCACAAAACGAGAACATTAAAATCACCCTGTCAGGAGATAAGTTGCTTGATCACAATGAGAGCTTATGTTCACGGATCACAAACCATACACCAGGCACTGTCCCACCCAGCATACATATACTGTTTCATTCATCCTCACAGAAGCCCTGGGAAAAAGTTCTGATACTATCTACGTATTCTACAGGAAGAAACTGAAGCATTGAAAGGATATAGGATGGCCCAAGGCCCCAGTGACAGCTCTAGATGTAAATCCAGACAGGCGGGTCCCAGAGCCCCATGCTCTTCTCTCGGATGCCACAGAATTTATATGTAACTTCAAAACTGGACCTTAGGTGTAGAGAGGGAGTTCTTCAAAGAAATCTGGGGAATCATTTTCAAATGAACATTTTGGTAAAGCAAGTATCCACCTCTTAACAAATTAGTTGAAAATCCAGATTTCTGTATGTGAGGTTTGGTAAAAAGTAGACTTTGTGTCTCACCAAGTAAGGAAATAGAACATAGAACATGACTCAGGAAGAGCTGTCCGGAGACCACCCAATCCAGCAGTTTCCAAACCTATGGAGCCTCCGTATGATTCCCAGAGACCATTAGGGTTCATTTCGATTCAGTAGATCTAGGGTGGAGTCCCAAATTCTATTTTTTAAAGCTCTCCAGGTGATTCTGTTGCCCAGCCAGGCTTGGGAACCTCTGAACTAGTCTATTTCCACAGCTTCCAGCAGGACTGCTCCCAAGACAAATAGAAAGAGGAGATCTATTTCACAATCATCTTTGGTTGCGTACACTGGTGTTCCCAACCCCTCATTGCCCCAACTTCTGCCTAACTTATATCTCTCCTGACTGCATTTAGGCAGTATCCTCTTGCCCTCTCTTCAAAAGAGACCATGAGTCATCCACCCTGCATACACCCTGTGTCTGCATGACTCTCCAGGCCAGAAAAATTTACTGTACGTGAGGAAATCAGGAAGTTGTAAAATCCAAACAGACACAGAAAATTTCAAGATTCAACAAATACTGGTTGCCACTGAACAAACAGGCCTCTGTCTCCCTACGCATGTGTCATTCTACAACAAAAACCTACAACATGAAAACTGTGACTTAAGATAACTGGTAGCAAAACATTCTTATCACATTAAGTAACGGTGACAATTAAAATGATAAGGCTCAAGCACAATATGCAACAATCAATCATCACAAAGTCAAATGTTGACTTCTTCATTAACCAAATGAGTGAAACCAAACAGAGAGATTTTAATTCAAGTTTTCTAAAAACTCTCTTGTCAATTTCTCAATTTCCTACACAATCCAGTTTGCAAGAACAAGTATATTAAACAGTCCATAAAGTGCTAAAGCATGGCTAGTAGGCGATTTTTCCAGGTCAGATTTTATCCTCGGGTGGGAACTACAGAGCGTCGCAAAACTCTCACCTGATGGGTGATGCACTTCCCTGTAGTGGCCGTGGAGGAGGAGACTGCTGTACAGGGATGACAAACAAAGCTGCAGTTTGAATGGACCACCCTGGTGACTTGCTGCGCGATGCTACTGCAATGGTCCAGGGAGTGCAGGAGAGGACATCAAAATGAAAAACAGAACAGATTGCTTTAAAAAATAATTCCACTTAAAATGACTAGGCACTGAAATCGTAACTTTAAGAAACATCAAAGTTTGCATTTTGTTTCATGAGGATTACACGGATGGATACCAGCACGCTCAAAAGGCAGGTCTGGTTTTACTCAACAGGGCTCGGAGGGAAGCCAACATACAAAACGGTCATCCCTTCAATCAAATCGAGAGCTTGGTCATCCCCATTTGAGCCAGCTACTGTCATTCTCTTCTCTAATGATTCTAACCAATCACCTGATCAACACATGCTGGTCATCACAGGAGTATCAGGTGAAAATGGGCAGGGACTGAATAGTAATTGAGCCCAAGTCTAATTTCAATATGGCATATATTACTATCAACATGCAACTTAAAGGGACAGTCATGAAAGAACACAGTTATTAGCATACCAGTCAATGGAATAGAAAAAAATCATCAAATGCAGAAAAAGAAATTAAAGTATGCATATATTCACTAGACTTCCCACTAAACTTTAAATTATTTAATTATTGAATGCATGTCTACTTCGTTTTCGTTTTGCCACAATGCCTTGCACATGGGTAAGTGAAAATTATCCACTATATGATGAATGAGTGAATGTGTGAATGGATGAACGAAAGAGAGAATGAATGAATCTTCCATATACCTTTCCATCAGGGAGCTTGGTGCTTGTAGTTTTTGTGAAGTAAAGACCTATGCATAGAAATGGAAGAAGTTGAGGACTTGATCTACTAACAGTTTTCAACCCTATCTATGAAAATAATATTTTTAAATACTGTTAATTCCCAATTGTCCACATTAAATAGGATCAGTAGCACAGTTATTATAAAATATTCCCAAACTAGTAATCGCTGGACTGATTTTCAGTCTTTGATTCCTGGTGCTGATCTGCATATTTGTTTAGGCTGATTTTAAATTTAGCTTGAGCTTCCTAAGCCCACATCAGGTAACAGTAGGAAGGAGAAGGCCCAGGATTATTTTGGGTGTCAGAAAGAAACTATTCTGGAGCTATGAATATGATCTCCAATGTGAATAATCTGTAAACAGGTAAGTGAGCCAATTATCCTTGGGTACATGGCAACACATCTCAGTAGTCATGATTATTTTCATCCATACACACTCACTATTTTTAAGAGCATATCCCAGCTGGAAAAGAAAATAATTTCAATTGCTTTCCAACACTTTTCAAAGTAATGAATAGTAGCCAAAGTATTCTTACTTCTAACTAATCCATTCACCAAGTATTTATTTAAGCATCTATTGCATGCCTAGGACTGATAATCAAAAGAAGTTAGTTTTCTAGTCCGTGATTTTCCCATGTGGAATCTGTGAGTACAGAGAAAGAAGGTAAGCTGTTCTAGACTATAACGTCTTTGAAGACACTATCCTTCTGCTAAAAAGCTTGTTGAGTTACAAATTCAAATAGTGGCCAAGTTAAATAGAAGCTCACAAAATTCTATTTACTCTCACACAGTACTTGTTTTAAAGGGAGGAGTCTTGATTTTATCTAGTAACATCAAATGGAGCATCAGAATACTGGACAATCATTTTCGAACAAGGTGCAGGTACCGTGGATTTGTAGACAGCGCTTCCTTTTATGAGCTAACAGTTGAGAGGGTGTTTGTCTGGATATTGATGTGTGTGCACACAATCCTATTTCCATATCACCTAGCAGATAAGGTTTTTTATAGAGTCCAAATTACAGTCTCCTCCTATTCTGAAGTGCAGAGAACAGTCAAGCATGATGCAAATGCTGTAAAATATTAATTTACTCTCCCATTGGTATGCCTACTTATTTCAAAAGTATTTGTGTTGCTACACCAGAGTAATTAAGAGAGTTAACATAATGTGCTGGATTCCATCAGAGGGAAGAAACAAGAATAAAAGCAAGACAGAGTAGATTTGTTGTAAAAAAAAAAAATGCAAACAATGTATAAAAAATAACCTATAGACTGTTTTATACAATATATACACTAAACATGGAATATTTAACATTTAGAAAGCACAACAGAGCAGCATAACACAACACGATTAATAGAGGAAGATTACTAACAAAGATGGCCTAAATAACATTGATAGGCTAGTCAATCAAAAGGATGTTTATAGGTTAGCAGCTATGACAATTATCATTAAAGACTTGTGCTAAATGACTCCCTGGAAACATGTCATGTTAAAGAGCACCTAAGTGGAAAAAAAAGAGTTCCTCTTAGCCTGAATCAAAACACCATAATCAGGAAAACTTCTGCCCCCTTAAGTTTCAAATTCTGATTACGTTACAATGACTTTTCTGAAAAGTAATTTTTAGGCAGTATAGAATTTTTGCTTACGTTATGGCAATTACCAATGCATTTTCATTACTCCACAAATGGGATGCATTAAAAGTTATAGAAAAATCAATGAAACATTTCTGCTAACATCAAACATGTCAGAGAAAATACAATGCTTGTTGTTTTTTCGTCTGCAATAGTTCTAAACATGTTTTAGTACATTTGTTATGGTACTATGTAGTACAAATATTTATCGTACACTAGCCTGAAAAGTCCAGATTTATAAAGACTATAAAATATATTACTACACTGATAGACAAAAATACATAAATTATGAAATAAGAAAAAGATTTTTAAAAACTGTTTCCACAAATATTTACCTAAATCTTTTTATTACTCTTGTAATTTTAAGCATTTATATATATTTTTTAAAATCTTGCTACAATTACAACTCTTTCAGCCAACATTTAAAGTCTCTAAACTAGAACTCAGTATGCTCATTATTATATTACTGTATCTCTTAAAGAATTTTTGAATGAGTATTTTATTAAATTGAATTAAATGAAACTAAAATTCAAACAGCATAATTTATGACTACAAACTTCATTCTTAAAAACAGGGCAGTCCTATATGTAAAGCCCTAGAACAGAAATTACTCTCTCTATTGGGATTTCTACGATTTATTATTTTTGATGCTTTTAACAAAATAAGGAGGGCCTGCTTCTGATAACTTTGGAAGTATGACCAGAACTAAATCTCTTCTTTGAAGCAGTTAAACTGCTTCATATCTAAACCTCTCACAGAAAGCAATCATTCAAAGTATTGAGTTACTCTGAAAACATAAAAGAATAGAATTCAAACTATCTCCCCCCGCAAAAATGATATTGTCTTGCTGCACTATCCCTTTACAAAGCAAGTACTTAAGCTCTTCAGAGTCTAAACTATGTGTTACTTTCAGACAGCTATAGTTTAAAGAATTAACATTCATGCCTACGTTTACTAAGTTCCAGGGTTCTAGTAAAATGTTTATTGACTAACTTCTAATAGGAAACAAAATGAACCGGTGTCACAATATGTTAGTCATCAAAAACTGTCATTGAAGTTAAGTGCCAAAGTAAAATCCACTTGACATTTCAGAATGGAAAAAAAAAAAATGACATATTATACAAAAGGAATGTGAGTCTCTAAACTCTGTAATGACAACAAAAACAGGACTCATAGAAATGTGTTCACTAATAGTTTAATAATCTCTTCAGGCTGACCTTTCCCAGGACTCCCAGACAACTGATTAAGGTATGTTGAAATGTAGGGCCCTACAGGTATTTGATGTATATAAACTGATGGCTAAAGAGTTTTTCTCAAACCTTTCTCTAAAAGAGGCCCTAAAATCGATAGTTTCACTTCTGTTTACCAAACCCTCTTAAAACGAAATCCAGAGAGGAAAACATTAACTTTCACAGTTCCCAATCAAGTACATTTTTCATATTTATTTTAGCATGAATTTGTGCATTTAAAAATACACGTTCACATTTCATTGCAAATAAAACAATTTCCTGTATGTTGCAAAATATCATCCAAGGTGTTCTGTAAAACTTACACTTCTGTGCTTTATTTTATATCACTGCTTCCCATCTATTTACCTCCTAGGAATAATAGCTCATTTTAACCACTGCAAGCTTGATCTGAGCAGGCCACAATCAAGTTACCAACCGTATAATAAACTCACTAGCAGAAATCATAACTGCACCCCCACCCAGGAATAAGTAGCTCTCTCAATCCTAGCCTTAGGGGAAAAAAGGATTTCCCAATTTAGCTATGGGGCTATAAAACTGTAAACCAAAACTGGCAGGTTCACAACTAAATCAAGACATGATTATTCTCAATTATTTTTACTTTCAAATATCAGGGTTACTAAAATACTTCCCTCTATTTGGATTGCCTGAGGAACAGAGAGTTTCCACAACCAAGCTACTTTTTTTTCCTTTTCTTTCTTTCCTTCTTTTATTTATTTATTGCAACAGCATTATTTTTCTTTGTTTAACAGGCTTAATAAGGTGGTGCCCTAATGCAAAGAGTAGACTGCTATTCTCTAAATTATTAAATGCTCATTAAATTATATCCCAAAATAGAGTACAAGTTGTTTATTATGCAAAAGCACCACACATTATCAGTCTTAACAGCTACAGGCCTATGTCCTCTTTCCTGAGACAAAAACCTTTGAACTTACTACCACAGATGTAAAGATCATGGCCAAAAGATCCAAATGAAGAATGAATACACTCAGAATATCTGTCTCCTGACAGTCAGTCCTAGATTTTTCTATTATGATGGCTGTAAAGTTTTAAAACATGACAATGGTGATATCCTTCCCAAATAAATTCCTTCTGCAGAATAAACCCTTTCGAAAACCAGTCATGACTAACTGGCAACTTAGGTTCTAAAGGATGAGCACTTTCACACTTGAAAGGGTTAAGTGCCTGCAAGGCCAATGGTACCAGAAGGCAAAAGAAATGTTGCTTTAGTCAGCTCTGAAAGGTTTCTAACAAGTACCAAATACTTGTTGATCTGTTCACAATAAACACCAGCAGGATTGTCAGGCTCCTTTCACTGTCTGGGGAGAGACATTTACATACTGCACCCAGTAAGAACAGCTTGTTGGTCTCCTTTATAAGAGTAGCGAGAAGCCTCATTCAGTGTCTCCCGTCCAAATGACTGAAAGAAGACGCAATTGAAATAGTGAAGTCTCTCGTCTGGCTTGGGCAGCACAAATACTGTGCATAAAACACTTGGAGTAGTCCAAGCACAAAACAAACCCACCTGAATGGACAAGGAACAGTGTCTGTTGCCATGGCAGCCTGATCTAATTACATGAGTGATCGGGGCTGGAGTAAGTGCACTGAAAACCTACACCACTGACCGTACCTAGAAGAGGAGAAAGACAGGGAGGCAGGAGGTTCAGGGGAGACTTCAACCTCTGCTTTAAGTAGCAGCCCATTTGTCTGTGGAGCTGCTAAAATACTGACTGATGCATGTACAGTTAGAGGGCAGCCAGAGGAGATTAAATGCCACAGCCTTAGCAGTTATGGTGCAATCCCTCTCCAAGAGTTTATATGCAGGATTTTCTTGTCCTCCTCTCTGGTGGTTTCCCTAGGCATAAGCTTCGTTTCAAACAAAAGCTCAACAATCAAACAATCTTCACCCACCAAATAAACCACAAGGTGGGCTTAACAGGGGCTTCTAGGAACTCCAGGGCTCCTCAGAAACCCAAACAGAACTGGCTTAGCTAATAATGTTGAAAAGTAACTAGCTGAGCCTAAAAATAACCATCAAGTAACTGCTGTGTGCGATATGTAAGGATGATGTTTAAATATTAAGAACAGCCTGCATTATAAAACACAAATGTCATCGAGCTGTGACTACTAGATTGCCAAAGGAGAACTTATTTGCATACACGCATTCCCGTGCATGCACGACAGAATGTGCAGGGAGTATGCCACTCCAAGGCTGTGGGTGTAAATGGGGTCTTCTAATTTGGCTCATTGTATCCTGTGGATCTCACAGGGAAGCTAAGAATCTCTTCGGGTACAGAACCAGTTTGGAGGAGTCCCTACTGCACAGCATACGGTTAACAAAATAAAAATAGCTTGCCGTTCTCGTTAGCCACATCGCGCATTATATAACCAGCTTCCGACTGGCTTTTTTTTTTTCCGCCCTTACTACTCACTCTTCAGCAATTCCCAATCTTCCGAAGTATTTATATTACCCTCTTATCTGTAGGATTATATACTAAGAAAGCAAAACAAAACAGAGCCTCCACGGGACTAAACCGAACCTCACAGTCCTTAGGAAGGGATTTTTTTGTTTTCTGGCAGGAGCTCCACCACCACCCTACTTCCACCCCCCCCACCCCCACCAAGGTTCTTGCTAATCTCCCTAGAAAACCTGGATTGTTTCATTGCTTCCAGTCAGCCCCCTACGTGGTCTGAAATAAAATGAAAGCACAAGCCATGGAGTTTGGGAAGGCGGCCTGCGGGCGGGGGGCTGAGGAGGGGTCAGGCGCTGCAGTCAGCCAAGTGGCCTCAGCGGGCCCTCTCCCCATCGCGACGGCCCCTGTGGACGACCCCCCCGCCCCCGCCCCGCGCGCGCACACAGACGCACGCTCACTCACTCACACTCCCGCCGCGCTCCGCCACCGCCTCACCTCTCGCTCCGCCCGTCCGGCCCCTTCCCTGCCCCCTGCGGGGCTGGCCTGCGCGCTGCGCTGGGACCACGTAGGAGGCGGCGGCGGCGGCCGCGGGAGTGGCAGCGTCTCCGGCCCGGCCAGGAGTGAACGAGCAGCGGAGCTCCGGGGCGCATCCCAATAGCCGCAGCGCCTCCTCCTTCCCCTGCTCCTGGCTTCATTCACCCTCCCAGCAGTCGCGCGGCGGTTCACTCCTGGCGCCCACAGGGCAGCGCCTGCTGCCGCTCCTTTCCTCCCGCCGCGGGTGCGGGCGGGGGTGCCGGACCGGGCTGGGGCGCTCGCGGGCTCCCGGCTCCCGGCGGCGGCCACAGGATCAGGAAGCGGCCGTACCAACAGGGCGGCGGTGGTAGCGGAGCCAGGGCCGCCGCCACCACTCCGGCCGCGCTCCCGGCACCCGCACGCCCGCGACCCAGCGCCCACCCCTCCGCGCCCCCCGCGCTCCCACAGCCTGCGCCGGGCCGCGCGCAGAGTCCTGGCTCCGCAGCCGCACGCCGGGAAAGGCCGGCCTCGGTGGGTAGACCCCGGCCGTGGGACTCCGAGGCCAGGCGGCCACCGGCGGGACAGCCCAGCCTCGTCCAGACCCGCTTGCTCTCGCCGCCCTCTTTGGGTAGAAGGGTGAAGAGGGGGCGGCGACAGGAGTGGGCAGCGCGACCCCTGGCCGCTGTCGCCTCCCTTATGCCACCTCCAGGGATAAGGACACAGCTCTCCACACTCGCGAGCGGGACTAGCAGCCGCCCGAGCGAGGCGCCGCCACCGCCACTCTCCCGGCCCGCGCCCCCAGCCCGGGCGCGCCCCCTCACCCGGCGGGCGCCCACCCGGCCCCCAACAGCCCCCCTGCTGGCGGTCCGTGCACCCTGAGCAGGGTGTCGCTTCGGGAGGCTGGAGCCGAGGAAGGTTGTGTGTACACACACACACACACACACACACACCCCACCACCACCACAACACGCCGCGTCGGTTTCCTTCGCTCCTCTTCCAGCTGTTTTCGGTGCCGCCGATTGGGGTTTGGGGTTTGTTTGCTGGTTGTTGCTTTGGCCCCTCTCAGGAGAACGGGGGGCATCTTAATCTAAATCAGGGGAGAAGGGGATGGGGGAGGGGGAGAGACAGAATCAGAGGAGAAAAAAAATCGCCACTTACTGTAAAGTGTAAATGGATCTGGGGTGGCGTGGGGAAGGGGGGGCAGAGGGAGAGAAACAGTGTCTTGCGGCTGCTGTAGCTCTGGCTGCTGCTCCACGGGGCTTGTTTTGAATCCCCCTGCAGTGAAACAGGTCCTGTACGGCTCCGCCACTGTAGTAGAAATGATGTCTGCGGTATACTCTGCTCTCTCCTCCTCCTCCTCCCCCCGCTCTCCTCCCCTCCCTCCCTCCTCCCTCCGCCCTTCCTCCCTCCCTCGCGCTCTCTCGCGCTCGCTCGCTCGCTCGCTCGCTCCAGTATGTAAATGTGTAATAGAAGCCAAATATGGAGCAGTTGGCTGCCGCCGCCGCAGCTCAAGGATCCGACGGGGGGGGGGTGATAGGAGGGGGGACACCCTCCGGCGGGCGGCGGGGCGAGCCTCTCGGAGCCCGGCGAGCGCACGGCGGGCGGCTGGCCCGCGCCCTTAATCCTTCGGTGCGAGCGGCCCGGGCTCGGCGGCCCTCGGAGAGACTGGAGCGTTTCCCCCCAAGACTGGCTCGGGATCGGGGGTGGGTGGTGGGGGGAGGGGGGCAGGGAGACTTGGGTCAGAGGGGACAGTTCTTCCAGGTTTGGGAAAGGGGCGGGGAAGTGAGGCGATGAGGTAATTGTAGCGGTGACTGGTGGGTCCTCGCTCCCTTCCCTGGGTCCCTGCACCTAGTTGGAGGGGACAGAACGACAACGGAGTGCAACTCAGGCACCCTGGAGGATTCTCCGGCTCAGAGCCAATGAAATACCCCAGGGGGAGGGGAGACGAACCAGTTCTGATTGCTACGTGCCCTTGGTTCCGGGCGCGCCGAAAAGCGTCCAAGAGGGCTGACTGCGATCATCATTCACGTTAATCCTCAAACCGGTTTAGCTTCGGCGTTCGGGAACCCAGACCACCGGGGCACGGGGAGTGCCTTTGCGTGCAACTCTGGAAAGTTTTAAGGGACCCCCCCCCCGGACTGCACGTGCCCCTAACCTTTACTGCCTGGGACAGCCGGTGACCTCCCTGCCCTCTACCCAGCTCTAGCCTTGGTAGACGACCTGCGCACTCCTCTCGCAGCTAATTCGGGATCATTAATTTAATCGGAAATGAGGTAACCAGTGTAGGAGATAGAGAAAGCAAACCGAGCATCAAATGGCAGTTCTCGTGATTCCAGGCTGAAGAATTTACTCTGGACTCAATTTTTAAGTGCGGTTCTTACCCCACCACACCGCTCCTCCCCCTCGCCCCCGGACCCCTGCGCGCGCCACACACATCGCACGTATCACCGCCAGGTGTTAGCTCGACGGGAAGGAATCTTCTTTCGAAGGGTGCACCTTGCCAACAGGTGTGGCACCTGGAGGAAGAGAAGGCACATCCCTGCGAAAGGGAGCTCACTGCGGCGTTCCCCTGGCTGCAGGTAATTCTGGAAGACCAGTAGGTGTCCGGGCAGCGTTTGACCTCCTTCAGGTGCTTAGAACCAAGTGTCTAGAAACATGATCCCTCTACGTAAGTTTCTCTCTGGAAGCCACCACTATTGACTGTAAGCTGTATTTGAGAAACCTTTTGGCTAAGTTTACTTATGACCTAACGGTTAGTCACCAGCCGAAGCAGGATACAGAATCACCAAGAGAAATGTGTCAGCTTTTGAACAACTGTATTGTAGAGTCAACGTGCTACAGAAATAAAAAATAAGCATACTAACTAGGAAGGTGTAGAGCCCCGGAAATAACTTCTTTCTCACATTTTGAAATACCATGTACATATACATGGTTATTTAAATAGAACTACTACAGTTCACTCTTACTCATTTCTACAACTTCTTTTTTTATTTTTTTTTATTTAAAAATCAGTGATTGTTACAGTTTAAACACTGGGTTGGTGTAAAATGACATTGTTGGTCTCATTACAGCCTCTAGTGGACAGTTAAAATCAGTTTCCTAAAAAGGCTCTGCCTGGTGTTGTGTTCCTTGACAAGCATTACCAAGGTGAAGGTTAATACCTCAGACATAACCGGGTAATAATCTCTTCCCCCGGCAGAGCCGGCTTCTAAAAGGAGCAGAAGCTGTTGGGTCTGCAGGAAAAGACGTATGCTTTGTGCTGCAGGTATTATTATTACTGGCCTGTGAATAAACAGAGAGCTTCTGCTATTCATTTCAGTTTCAGACAGCTTTCATAAAAACTGAACTCATCTAAAATATTTTTATAACAGAAAATATTGGTTGCCATGTTTTTGGCTTAACTGAGATGTTTTTATTCCAGCTCCTAATCTGCAGACTGTCCAATCCACCTCGACTCTATTTTTAGACATCTTACATTTAGAGAATTTTCAGTAAAAAAAGAGCTAATATTTTAATATTACATTGACACAAACAGTTAAATTTAAGTTATTTTAACAAACTTAATCAAATTAAAACACATGATTCAGGTTAGTCAATTAATTTAAATATTCTCTCAAGGAAGCTAAAATGTATATTACCCAAAAAGTAAGAATAATAACAAATGTGTCATTTACTTTCTTAGCCATTAAGATTAAAGCCATAAACTGCTATTAAAATCTGTAACTATTTCTTCCTGCAAGGTCCAACCAACATAAACATAATACTCATGATATACTTTCTTTACCTTTAGCACTGAAATGTCTTATTTTCAGATGACAAAATAGTAAATGTACAATCACAAATAACTGGTACTAATTCTTTAAAAATGACTCTTTATGCAAATAAAAACTCAATGAAAGGAGAGCAGAGCTTTCAAGGAGCCAGTAGGCAAATATGTAGTACTGTGGTCCTATTCATAAACCTGATACTATATTTGTACAGCATAAGTCAAACTTTGAAATTAAAGGAAATTGAGAAATAAGGCCTGCTGAGCCTTACTCCTAATTTGTGTTCTGTATTGCTTAAACACGATGGAAAATCATTTTCATCCCTTATATCTATTTCACTGTTTTTGGTAGTATCTATTTTTGAAGGTTTAAAACGGGCTATCAAGAATATATTATATCATTATGTCTTGTGTCGAAAAACGTAGTCTTCAGAATAGCAGCAGCAGCATCTGGGAGTTTTCTAGACATTCAGAATGAGAGCTCCACCCCAGACCTACTGAATCAGAATCTGCCTTGTAACCAGCCCCTGGGTGATTCCTAAGCACATTCAAGTGTGAAAAATTCTATTCTATACTACAGGGCTCTGTCTATATGAATTTGGCCACAGATGCAGAACTTAATTCTCCTATTTATTCCTTTTTTATTTACTCCCTCTTTTATTAATTTGCACTTTTTAATGAGTAATTATTACATTCTATGCTTTGGTCAAATAGTACTGCATTTTTGAAGAGCTCTGATGTATACACAAATCTGCATCATCGTTGCCAAGAGAACACTGTGAGGAAAGTGCTGGGGTCTTGAACGTGAAGGTTTTCTTCATGGCAGCAGAGGGAGCAAAAGAGTACTTAATAAAACAAGTGTACAGGCAGCCCAATCGTAAGGGGTTTTAAATTGTAGTATTTGTTTTCATTGGAAGTAGCCTTTTGTATAGTTCAAAACAAAACAAAAACAAGCAAACACAAACAGCTTACCAGGTTATAACAAATAAATAGTGAACAGATTGGCAGTTAAATAGAATGGAGATGTACTTATTTAGAGTTTTAG